>NW_026739298.1:0-37982 GCF_963082655.1 Stomoxys calcitrans | reverse complement strand
AATTCTTGTGCGATTTGGTTGAAATTTTGCAAGAGGTGTTTTATTATGACTTCCAATACGTGTGCTGAGTATGGTTGAAATCGGTCGATAACCTGCTATAGCTGCCATATAAACCGATCTGGGGTCTTGACTTCTTTAGCCACTAGAGGGCGCAATTATTATCCTATTTGGCTGAAATTTTGCATGAGGTGTGCCAAATATGTTTCAAATCGGTCCATAACCTGATATAGCTGCCATTTAAACCGGTCTGGAATCTTGACTTCTTGAGCCACTAGAAGGCACAATTCATATCCGATTTGGCTCAAATTTTGCATGAGGTGTCTTATTATGACTTTCAACAAGTGTGCTAAGAATAGTTCAAATCGGTCCATAACCTGATATAGCTGCCATATAAACCGATCTGGGGTCTTGACTTCTTTAGCCACTAGAGGGCGCAATTATTATCCGATTTAGCTGAAATTTTGCATGAGGTGTTTTATCATAACTTTCAACAACTGTGCTACGAATAGTTCTAATCGGTCCATAACCTGATATAGCTGCCATATAAACCGATCTGGGTCTTGACTTCTTTAGGCACTAGAGGGTTTTATTATGACTTTCAACAACTGTGTTGAGTATGGTTGAAATCGGTCCATAACCTGATATAGCTGCCATTTAAACCGATCTAGAATCTTGACTTCTTGAGCCACTAGAGGGCATAATTCGTAACCGATTTGGCTCAAATTTCGCATGAGGTGTCTTATTATGATTTTCAACGACTGTGTTGAGTATGGTTGAAATCGGTCTATAACCTGATATAGCTGCCATATAAACCGATCTGGGATCTTGACTTCTTGAGCGACTAGAGGCGTAATTATTATCCGATTTAGCTGAAATTTCGCATGAGGTGATTTGTTATAATTCAACAAATGTTCTAAGAATAGTTCAAATCGGTCCATAACGTGATATAGCTGCCATATAAACCGATATGGGATCTTGACTTCTTCCGCCTCTAAAGGCTCCGATTTGGATGAAATTTTGTAAAACAGCTTCTTTCATGAACTTTAACGTACGTGTCGAATATGGCATGAATCGGTTTATAGCCTAATACAGCTCCCCTATAAACCGATCTCTCTATTTAACTTTTCAGCCCCTAAAGTGCACAATTCTTATTAGATTTGGCTGAAATTTTACACAATGACTTTTACTATGATCTCCAATATTCAGTTCAATTATGGTCCGAAATGAACCATAACTTGACATTGTTCCAATAACATAGCAATCTTTTCTTTTATCCTTTGTTTGACAAGAGCTATACAAATGCGATCCATGGTGGAGGGTATATAAGATTCGGCCGGCCGAACTTAGCCCGCTTTTATTTGGTTGCCCAAAAAGTAATTGCGGATTTTTTAAAAGAAAGTAAATGCATTTTTAATAAAACTTAGAATGAACTTTAATCAAATATACTTTTTTTACACTTTTTTTCTAAAGCAAGCTAAAAGTCACAGCTGATAACTGACAGAAGAAAGAATGCAAATACAGAGTCACAAGCTGTGAAAAAATTTGTCAACGCCGACTATATGAAAAATCCGCAATTACTTTTTGGGCAACCCAATATATTACACTGGCAATTATTTGAAGATAAATATGGAACAATTTTTTGTATATACTAAATAATAACAAGTCCACTAGATCGTCTACACATCTGCATATAATTAAAATATCACTTTATAATTGATTTGTTCTGTCTGCTACAAATTGTTAGCTTTGTCTCTAAAACAAAGAGTTGTAGTCGACAACAACCAGATCATTGAACTAGGCACTCGCAGAACGAATTTTATTTTTTTTTGTTTATTTGATTTTTGGATCTCTCGTCAGCCTACACTGGATTTCATCTCCGTGATATAGTATCGACTATTTAATGTTTAAGAAGAACAAATAATACGCTGTTGTTGTAGCAATAAATCAAACCAACGAAATGATTTGAATCTTAACTAAAAATTATGCAATCTTAAGCGAAATCAGTTTGAAGCAAACAAAAAAAAAAATTTAAACAAAAATAAAAGACAATAAAAAGTGACTAAGCAAAAACAGTATTGAAATGGAATTTTGTCTAGCGTATAAGAATGAATGGCTGGCAAAAGATTTTTGTTTAGAAAATCACTTTTGATGGGATGGCGGCGATGTGTGTAAATGTGAATCATTCTATCGGCCATAGAAATTAAATTAACGTTCTATGGCAGTTTTGAAAGTCGACGGGTAGTCTCGTTGGCAACGGAGGTGGGCAAACTAAAACTGGGGTTTTTGGAATTTACAGACTTTGAAATATCGAATAGAACCTTGTACGATTTTCTTACAATGGTACGAAAATTGTGCCTTCTACAGGCTTAAAAGATCATATCGGGAACTATTTATAAATCTGATCCGATTCTGATGAAATTTTTCACACATATTGGGACGTCACAAAAAGCACTTGGTGCCAAATTTGCTAAAGATCGGTCCAAAATTGTGTCTTCTACAGCCTTAATAGGTCAAATGAAAGTTATATATGGGAGCTATATCTTAAGCAGAACCGATTTAGATGAAATTTTGCACACGTATTCAGACGTCACACGAAACATCTCATGCTAAATTTGGTAAAGATCGAACCAAAATTGTGCCTTCTACAGCCTTAAAAGACCATATCGGATGAAAGATATATATGGGAGCTATATCTAAATCTGAACCGATTTCAATGAGATTCTGAATACATATTGAGACGTTGAAAAAAAGGTTTTACGCCAAATTTTGTAAGGATCGGAACACAATTGTGCCTTCTACAGCCTTAAAAGACCATATCGGCTGAAAGATATATATGGGAGCTATATCTATATCTGAACCGATTTCAATGAGATTTTGCATACATATTGGGACGTTGAAAAAAAGATTTTGCGCCAAATTTGCAAGGATCGGAACAAAATTGTGCCTTCTACAGCCATAAAAGACCATATCGGATGAAAGATATATATGGGAGCTATATCTAAATCTGGACCGATTTCAAAAAAATTTTCCACATATATTGGTGCGTTGAAAAAACAAACTTTGCGTCATATTTTGTAATAATCGGACCAAAATTGTGACTCCTACAGCCTTAAAAGACCATATCGGATGAAAGATATATATGGGAGCTATATCTAAATCTGGACCGATTTCAATGAGATTTTGCACACATATTGGGACGTTGAAAAAAGGACTTTGCGCCAAATTTTGTATGGATCGGAACAAAATTGTGCCTTCTACCGCCTTAAAAGACCATATCGGATGAAAGATATATATGGGAGCTATATCTAAATCTGGACCGATTTCAATGAGATTTTGCACACATATTGGGACGTTGAAAAAAGGACTTTGCGCCAAATTTTGTATGGATCGAACAAAATTGTGCCTTCTACAGCCTTAAAAGACCATATCGGATGAAAGATATATATGGGAGCTATATCTAAATCTAGACTGATTTAAAAAACATTTTGCACACATATTGGGACGTTGAAAAAACAAACTTTTCGCTAAATTTAGTAAAGATAGGACCAAAATTGTGGCTCCTACAGCTTCAAAAGAGCATATCGGATGAAAGATATATATGGGAGCTATATCTAAATCTGGACCGATTTCAAAAAAATTTTGCACACATATTGGGACGTTGAAAAAAACACTTTGTGGCAAATTTAGTAAAGATAGGACCAAAATTGTGGCTCCTACAGCTTTAAAAGGGCATATCGGATGAAAGATACATATGGGAGCTATATCTGAATCTGAACCGATTTTTTTCAAAATTAATAGCCTTCGTCCTTGGACAAAAAAAAAAAGACTTATGGACAATAAATGCGACCTGTTTCTTGATTACAAGAATACAAGGACAGACAGACGGACATAGCTAAATCGAATCAGGAAGTGATTCTAAGCCGATCCGTACACTTATCGATGGGTCTAGCTCTTCTCCTTCTTAGCGTTGTAAGCAAATGCACAAATCTGAAATACCCTCTACCACAGTGGTGGTGTAGGGTATAAATACACTGTATATGAAACCTTAGCAGCTATATCCTATTAAAGACTAATCTGGACCAAAGAGGGGAAAGATTTCGAAGAGCCTAAATCTGCAAATTTTGCTAAATTTCACCGAAATCTTTTATTATAGGCCCAAAAAAAATTAAATCGGGAGATCGGCATCCATGACTGCTACATCTCAATATATTCTGGTCTAGACTTTATTCGATTCAAACGTCTAGGGGATTAATTGTATCGAAATCGGGTAATAAATGTGACTTTTAAGAACTTAAAACGGGAAACGGAGGCCAGCGTAGCGCAGCGGTACTATGCCATGTAAAACTTCTCTCCAAAGAGGTGTCACACTGCGGCACGCCGTTCGGACTCGGCTATAAAAAGAAGGGTCCCTTATCATTGAGCTTAAACTTGAATCGGACTGCACTCATTGATATGTGGGAGGTTTGCCCCTGTCCCATAGTGGAATGTTCATTTGCATTTTTCCAAACGGAATGACAAAATTAATATACATACCCTCATCCTACTTTGGTGGGCATAACAAAGAACAGTTACACCGGGCGTATAGGGTTTAAATTTGAACGAAAGTATATAAACATAAACTGTTATGTTATGCCCTCTTACGGAAAAGCGACTCCTGCAGATCCTGCGAGTATTGTTGTTCAAATTAGATGCCAACAGGTCTGAGCTCACTCAGCCTAAGCGCAACCTTGACAGAGCAGTTTCAAATATAGACCTCGATAGATTGCATAAACAGCATCGCTTCCAAAAGGTATAGGTCACAGCGTTCTCGTGATTCCAACGTGACGTGACCCAGAATCCTTGATCAACATAAGATTCAAACTCTACTATCATAGACCTGTCGTTAATTTCCCAAATTATCCCGATCGTACTACACGTCCTATTGAAGGGTATTTAGTGGGTGAACCAGTCCCAGACTCTGTATATCAGATTCGTAGTCAACTCTCAAAGAACTTTAATTGTATACCCATTTTGTGACGTTGGACATTCATGCCCGTTTTGGGGGGGGGTTTTGGGGTTGGAATGGGGCCGTAGACACTTTGGACCAAATCGTATAACAGATGTGCACTCAACTTCAAAACACCTTTCATTTGATACCCATTTTTTCCCAACCGGTAAATATGTCCTGTTGAGGAGTTTTTAGGGTGTGGAGGGCGTTTCAGACACCAGGAAACACATATTTATACCAGCTTTTTACTATACATATAAATACCTTCCATTTGATATCCATATTGCCCCAATCAGTTCAGATATCCTGCTGGGGTGTTTTTTTGGGGGGTGTGGAGGCCTCTCAGACACCAAGAAATAAATTTGTCTGTCAGATTTGTACTACTACTTTTAAATACTTTTCATTTGATACCCATATTGCCCAAAGCGTTAAAAGTGTCCTGTAAGGTGGTGTTTTTGGGGGTCAGAAACCCCCCGACGTTAAAGGTGACATTTTTATGCCAAGTACGTACTCTACACTTAAATGCCTCTCATTTGCTACCCATATTGCCCAAAGCGTGGGTCGGGAACTCCCCCGACATTAACGGTGACATTTTTATGCCAAGTACGTACTCTACTCTTAAATGCCTCTCATTTGCTACGCATATTGCCCAAAGCGGTAGAAGTGTCCTGTTGGGTGGTGTTTTTGGGGGTGCGGTACCTCCCGACACTTAGGGTGCCATTTTCATGCCAAGTTCGCATTCTACTCTTAAATGCCTTTTATTTCATACCCATATTGTCCCAATCGGTAAACATGTCCGTTCGGGTGGGTTTTAGGATGGGACGTCCCCCCAGGTTATTTGACCCCAAAGTTTTGTGTTTTTGGGATACCATAAGGTGGCATACGAAATTTCGCTTTTCGCTTCCGTGAACCCATCTCCGAGATCTGGCGTTTTTGAAAATTGTGGTAAGGGGGAGGGTCCGCCCACCCCCTTCGGATTTCAAAAAATTTAGTACATTATTTTCACAGAGGGCTCTAACTCTAGCATCTGTGAAAATTTTATGAAAATGGGTTCAGCCGTGTTTGAGAGTATACGGAACAGACGAACAAACTAACAAACAAAGCGCAACAATTCCGTTTTTATATATTAGAAAAATATCAGAGGTCATAGAAAATGTGTAAAATTTCGGATAATAATAAACCCGGGCGATCAGCGTCATAGGCAGACATGCTAACTTCTGCGCTACAGTGGCGCCCTCTAAAGGCTTAAGAAGATCATTGGGAAATCGGTTCATATGGGTGGTTGTTCGACTCAACGTTTTGAGTCGATCTAGCCATGTCTGTACATCCGTCCGTCTGTCGAATTGACGATTGACCGCGTAAAGCTAGCCACATGGAAATTTGGACAGGTATTTAATATTGATGTAGGTCATTGAGGATTGAAAATGGGCCATATCGGTTCAGATTTGGATATAGCTCCCATATAAACCGATCTCCCGATTAAATTTCTTGAGCAGTTGGAAGCCGCGATTTAAGCTTAGATTTTTGTACGACTTGGCTGAAATCTTGCATGTGGTGTTCGGTTAGGAGTTCCAATAGCTGTGCCAAGTAGGGTCTAAATCGGTCTATAACCTGATATAGCTCCCATTTTAACTGATCTTCCAACATTTGTGCCAAGTACGGTCCAAATTGACCTATAACTAGAGGTAGCTCCCATATAAACCAATCTCCAGATTTGACTTCTTGATCCCTTACAAGCCGTAATTTTTGTCTGATTTGGCTGAAATTAAGCATGCGGTGTTCCGTTATGACTTTCAATAACTGTGCGTAGTACGGTCTAAATCGGTATATAACCTGATGTTGCTCCCATATAAACCGATCTCCCGAATTGGCTTTTTGAGTCCTTACAAGCCGCAATTTTTGTCCGATTTCGCTAAAATTTTGCATGTGGTGATCTGTTACGACTTTCAACAACTGTGCCAAGTACGGTCAGAATCAGTCTAAAACCTGATATAGCTTCCATATAAACCGATCTCCCGGTTTGACTTCTTGAACCCCTGGAAGCCTCAATTTTTATCCGATTTGGCTGAAATTTTGCACATAGTGTTCTGTTATGACATCAACAACTAAGCCACGTACGGTTTGAATCGGTCAAGAACCTGCTATAGCTACCATATAAACCGATATACCGATTTGAGTTCTTGAGCACCTGAAAGCCTCAATTCTCATCCGATTAGGCTGAAATTTTGCACTTAGTGTTCTGTTATGACTCCCAACTACGGTCCAAATCGGTTAAAAACATGATATAGCTCCCATTTCAACCGTTCGCCCGATATGACGAGATTTTTATCCGATTTGGCTGAAATTTTATGTTATGCGTCTCAACAACTGTGCCAAGTTCAGCCCAAATAGGTTTATAACCAGATATAGCTCCCATATTTAAGCAGAATCCTTGGTGGTAGGTTTCCAAGATTCGGCCCAGCCGAACTTAGCACTCTTTTACATGTTAAAACTACTAAACATGGCTCCTGTCAGCAGGTTCGCTGTAGATTCAAGGTTTTTTTTTAACAACAGTCGTGGTACGCTCTCCGCGTGGCATTTCCTATTAGTTTTCCTAGGGAAATGCCACACTCTGACACTTCTGACACTCCCCGATCCCTTAAAATAGTATAATCGAGGTTTGTCGAAATTATGTCTATAACCTCGGTCTATTCACGTATATGACAATTCCGAACAATTTATCGATATTCTCTTACCTTAATGTCCAGAAATGACACCATAGCAAATTCCTTAACACCATGACTTCTCTTATGACCTCCAATAATCGTGCTTAAACCTCCCACACAAATCCGATCTCCCGATTGCATGTTTTGAGACTCTAGATGGCGCAGTTCTTGTCTGTTTTGGCTAAAACGGCAACGACTTCTTCGAGGACCTTCAACATACGTCCTAATATGCTCTGAATCGGTCCAAAACCTTGTATAGCTCCCCAATAGAGCGCTATTCTTATCCCATATGGCTGAAATGTTGCACATTGACTTCTACTATGGTCTTCAATATTCAAACTAAGTATGGCTCGAATCGTTTTATAGCTCCCATATAAACCGATCTCCGGTAATATTCCCTGAGCCCCTAGAGGGCCCAATTTTAATTGGATTTGACAGAAATTTTGCGTGATGGCTTCTCTTATGATCTCCAACAATCGTGCCAAAAATATGGCTTAAATCGGTTTGAATCCTGACATAGCTCCGATGTAAACCCATTTCCGGATTTTATATCTTGAGCCCCTAAGAGGCGCAGTTCTTTTCTTAAAATTTGTCCTCTGAATTCTACTCTGGTTTCCAATATCCAAGTCATTCAATGGGAACCCCTTAAGAAAAAAAAAATACATTGGGGTTCTCTGCATTTCTTTCGGTAGAATTGAGAGAACCCCAATGTATTTCTTTTTCTTAAGGGGTTCCCATTGAATACTACTTTTTAAAATCTCATCTTAAATTCTAATGTATTTGAAGAAAACCTTCATCAATTACCTACTGTACCACTGATTGTACGTTACGGATAGTGGTTAGGAAAAATTATGGTCTTTGATTTGCGGAAGAATATAAAATTTTACTAATTAAATACGTTCTTAAGCTTAGATTCTTTCAAGCAAATCAAATCTCCAAAAAAAGAAAAAAAAACTCATAAAAACTCAAACTTAAAATAGATGAAGTGCTAAACAAACACACATTTCGAATGGATTTCAAGCAGAATTTCTAAACCAAAAAGTGTTGTTTTGCTTGTCGACACTCCAAAAAACGCCACAAATTGGGAGTGTTTCTGCTTGGTTGCAAATTCAAAGCAACTGTCTGCGCAACTGTCCAACATAAAATCTGCAATATTTTTAACTCTTTTTTTTTTTTGTTGGCTTTGTCAGAAAAAGGCAACAACATCCGTCAAAGTAATTCAAAATAACACCAACAGAAGCGATGAAAAAAAAAATGTAGAGAACATTGTCCATTGTGGCTAAACATTTCATTGTTTATAGTCATCAAACGGAGGAAAGGAATTCCTTCCTCATAACTGGAGATTTAGTCATGATTTTTCTCTATTTTGGCATTTGATAAACTTCAGAAAAAAATTTACATTAAACAAGATTCAGATTAAATCAAAGTGTGGGTGAGGAACACTGAAGAGGCAAATGAAATCTATTATAGGCCATATACAGAGCATCACCGTTCTAAATTGAACAAAATTAGAAAACTTGCAGTAAGAAGTTTGAAAATGGTTGAATGGGTAGCCCATCCCTAAAGGTGGGTTCAACCGGAGGCCAGTTCGTCCTATAGCTGAGGGTATAAAAAGTAACCTTAGTTTGGGATCCCATGCAGCTTACATCCTTTATTGTTTTCCATGCTACTCCCCTAAGTTGGTTCATTCCTGGTATTAGGTCCCCACCTAAGTCTCGGTGTTAGTTAGCCGCAAAAACCGGACAATGACCTTCAACATACGACTTTTTTAGCCTCTAGAGGGCGCAATTCTCATCCGATTTGGCAGAAATTTTGTACAACGGCTTCTCTCATGACCTTCAACATACGTGTCTAATATGGTCTGAATCGATCAATAGCTTGATACAGCTCCCAAATAAGGCGATCACCGGATTTTGCTTTCTGAGCTCCAAACAAGGCGCAATTCTTATTCAATATTCTTTGTTTGCTTAAAAAGAGATACCGCGCATAGAACTCGACAAATGCGATCCATGGTGGAGGCTATATAAGATTCGGCCCGGCCGAACTTGGAACGCTCTTACTTCTTTTTTCCTGCCTTGGGGATAACTACTAACCTGAGCTTCCTCCATGACCTCGGTATGGAGGAAAATGCCAGACTTGCCCTGAAAATCCGTTCCAGCTATGACAGAGTGACCACAAGAAACTCTTGCAACAGCGGCGCCGGGATGATTCCGACTAGCCCGCCCGATTTAAACTATTGCAAGGTGTGAATCGCCAAAACAGTCTTCCGTCATCGATTAGATATTCCAGTGATTCAGCCCTTGTGGGTATTCCACCTGATCGTTGGACTCTTCCTGGCTGCCTGGAAAATGTGTCCCATCACTGGTTTCACTCCGTCTTTAGGTTGTTTTCGGTGTAAGTTCCGTCTGCTTTCCCTAGAGAGCTTGGCGTGCTAGAATCCTTGGATCCTCAGGTTCACAAAAGTCAAATATAGAGTTCATCTTAGATGGCACCTTCAAATTGCAAATTTTGCCCATGAACATTCCAGGAACAGGGGCAAACTTTTCACATATCAATGAGTCCAGTTCGATTCAAGTTTTAAGCTCAATGGTAAGAGGCCTCCTTTTTATACGCAAGTCCGAACGGCGACACCTCTTTGGCAAGAAGTTCTACATGGCATAGTACCTCACAAATGTTCCCAGCATTAGGAGGGGAAAACCACCGCTGAAAATTTTTCTGATGGTCTCGCCAGGATTCGAACACTGGCGTTCAGCATCATAGGCGGACATGCTAACCTCTGCGCTATGGTGGCCTCCTTTTAGATGACACCTATATTGGATTATTGAACGATTGGGAGTATATTTGGCGTGGATGTCGGAAGTCTTCGCTTGATACACAATTCTTGACCTCCATGTGTTCATAATTTAGGAAAGCTCTTTGTAAACCTACTTAATAACGGTATGGGAAATGTGTGCAATAAAGTTGATGTTTATATTGCTGTTGAATAAGTTTCACAAATTAAGGTCAACCTTTCATATTTTGCTAACTATGATGGCATTGACATTGAGAAGAATATTTCTATGTTATAATTATCACAATATGTAGCTTTTAACCATCCTTAGCACTTGAAAA
The DNA here is from genome assembly GCF_963082655.1 of Stomoxys calcitrans. NCBI lineage: Eukaryota > Metazoa > Arthropoda > Insecta > Diptera > Muscidae > Stomoxys > Stomoxys calcitrans. The sequence continues at coordinate 27,179 of NW_026739298.1, read as the reverse complement.
CTGTGAACACAAGCACTCTTAAGACAATAGTTTTGAATGTAAATAGCCAAGAGCAAAAATTTAAAGTGAGCTTTAAGTTTAAATTTTGTACTTATCATTGGACAATAAAAAATGAGAAAAAATATTTATTTTTAAAATTACCGAAGGGAAGACAATGTTAATATTTTTTATTAACAATAACTGGCAATTTGAAGTGCCATATGAGGGTCGGTGTCTAAAGTCTTCTAAAAGAGACTAAATGGCGTTTGCAGATCATTTAGAGCAGGAAATTGTAGAGCAGATGAGCTTGCATTTCGGGAAACTACCATGCACCCATGTAGAAAAAAATCTACTGCTATTGGCACACACCAAGGTGACAATAGGAGAAGGATTGAGACGGAAGAAGTTCTGGACCGGCTAGTTGAGAAGACTATTGATACTGAGAGTTAGGATATTGTGTGCACAGAGCTGATAGATTATGTCGTGGGGGCGAAACTACCTGAATACTCAGTTATGTATAAAGTCTAACCCAGGTGGCCCTATTGAGTATTTTTTTGTTGAGGTGTCTGCTGCCGATAACAAGCTCCTAGTGGGGTGCGTTTATAGACCGAACAACCGTACGGTTACGCGAGATTTTTTCTCTGTCCTTGAACCACTCTCTCTCTCTCTCTCTCTCTCTTGTTTACTCAGACATTGTGGTTACTGAGGCCTTCAACTCTAACGTCTTACAGGACACGGGCTTGACGTTTGAAATGTCTTTCTTGGGGCTTTTGAGTGTCAATTCAACAATTCCCACGCATTTTTCCACATCCTCCAGCACGCTTCTCGATCTGTTCTTTGTTAGTGACACTTCCAAAGTTCTCCTATAACCTCGAACCATGACCTGATCTTTTTACGTTATGAATTTAAGCTCACCAGGATTAAGGAAACCTATTCAAATAGAGATTTTGCCCGTCTCTATCATGATTTTTTTGCTTTCGAGTGCTGTGCTTATCGACTGGGATCTGGTATTTCGTATGGAAACCATCGATGAACAAACTGACTTTCTACAGAGGAATATCCGTGACTATACAGGAACTTACGGTTCCACTGAAGATTAGAGAAGTGTCCATCAGATCGAAATCGTGGCACTCCCGGGATATTCGTTCGGCTATTCACGAGATGAATATGTCACATCGCAGGTGGAGACGTTTCAGGACGCCAGAGTTACATGATGCCTTTCGCTCAGCAAGAGATCACCTCAATAAGTTAATAAAGGTAGCCAAGAAAGACTACTATTATAGACGCTTTAATTCTGCAATAGGCTCCAAGAGAACTTGGAAGGTTATTCGAGACATAGGAAAGATACTAATAGATGTTCAACAAACTTGGACATCAATGGGCTTAATGATGCCTTTGTTAATGTCCAACAGATCCCATTTGACCTCAATTTCTATGACTTCAATATCTCCCCCTCTCTCGCTGACGACTCTGGTTTTGGCTTCAGCTGTATTGGTCCCGCCGATGTTCTTTAAGTGTGTCGCCACTGTAAAGTCTAACGCTGACGGATATGATGGCATTGATCCTAGTGTTCTAAGACTCTTGCTTCCCCTTATTATTCCTCATGTAAACTATGTTTTCAATAGGATTTTGACCACAAGTTATTTTCCATTAGCGTGGAAGCATGCCAAGGTCTTCCCACTGCCTAAGAATTCCAAGGAATATAGACCAATTGCCATTCTTTGTTACTTGTCAAAGGTCTTTGAGAAATTGCTGTATTTGCAAATCGCGTCTTTTGTCAACGAGAACTCTTTGTGAGACAGTCCGGGTATCGTTCTAACCACAGCTGTGTAACTGCCTTGGCAGAGGTCACTGAGAGGATCAGGGTCAATTTGGAGAATGACAAGATAAATTTTCTTGTTCTTCTTGACCATTCTAAGGCATTTGACACTGTGGATCATTCCTTGTTATGTGATAAGATGAGACATCTTTACAATTTTTATACCCTCCACCATAAGATGGGGGGTATACTAATTTCGTCATTCTGTTTGTAACTACTCGAAATATTCGTCTGAGACCCCATAAAGTATATATATTCTTGATCGTCGTGAAATTTTATGTCGATCTAGCCATGTCCGTCCGTCCGTCTGTCTGTCGAAAGCACGCTAACTTCCGAAGGAGTAAAGCTAGCCGCTTGAAATTTTGCACAAATACTTCTTATTAGTGTAGGTCGGTTGGTATTGTAAATGGGCCATATCGGTCCATGTTTTGATATAGCTGCCATATAAACCGATCTTGGGTCTTGACTTCTTGAGCCTCTAGAGTGCTCAATTCTTATCCGATTGGGATGAAATTTTGCACGACGTGTTTTGTTATGACATCCAACATCTGTGCCAAGTATGGTTCAAATCGGTTCATAACCTGATATAGCTGTCATATAAACCGATCTTGGGTCTTGACTTCTTGAGCCTCTAGAGTGCGCAATTCTTATCCGATTGGAATGAAATTTTGCACGACGTGTTTTGTTACGATATCCAACAACTGTGCCAAGTATGGTTCAAATTAGTCCATAACCTTATATAGCTGTCATAAAACCGATCTTGGGTCTTGACTTCTTGAGCCTCTAGAGGGCGCAATTCTTATCCAATTTGAATGAATTTTGGCACGTAGTATTTTGTTATTATATCCAACAACTGTGCCAAGTATTGTTCAAATCGGTCCATAACCTGATATAGCTGCCATATACACCGATCTGGGGTTTTGACTTCTTGAGCCTCTAGAGGTCGCAATTATTATCCGATTTGCCTGAAATTTTGTACGACGGATTCTCTCATGACCATTAACATACGTGTTTATTATGGTCTGAATCGGTATATAGCCCGATACAACTCCCATATAAATCGATTTCTCTATTTTACTTCTTGAGCCCACAAAGGGCGCAATTCTTATTCGAATTGGCTGACATTTTACACAGGTCTCCAACATATAATTTAATTGTGGTCCAAACCGGACCGGATCTTGATATCGCTCTAATAGCAGAGCAAATCTTTTCTTATATCCTTTTTTTTTGCCTAAGAAGAGATGCCGGGAAAAGAACTCGACAAATGCGATCCATGGTGGAGGGTATATAAGATTCGGCCCGGCCGAACTTAGCACGCTTTTACTTGTTTCTTCTACGTCCGTTCGTCTTATTTTGTCGTACCTGTCACACCGCACTCAGTCTGTCAGTTATAAGTCTTCTGTATCGTCACCTCTGCTTGTTTTAAAAGGTGTTCCTCAGGGATCAATTCTGGGTCCTCTTCTCTTTTCATTGTACAGTAACGACTTGGCGCGTCAATTGTCTTCTTGTGAGGTACATATGTACGCTGACGATGTACAGATATATATCGGTAAACCGAGGGATGAGATTACTGAAAACATACGTCTGCTTAATCATGATCTGTCAAGAGTCAGCACGTGGGCGAAAGCCAATGGCCTGTGTATCAACCCTGTAAAGTCCAAGTGTGTGGTTATCAAAAACAGGCTGTCTCGTTTTTCATGTAATATCGTTATATTCATTGAAGACTCTAGATTGGAATTCGTTCCTCATGCAAAGAACTTGGGCGTGGTTATTAATAGCACTCTCACTTGGAGTAATCACATCAACTCTTTCGTTGGTCAGGGATATTCAAAATTGCGTGCTCTCTGGGCCACTCAGTCGGTTACTGCGCTGCGGGTTAGGTCTCTCTTGGCAAAGACTTATCTTGTGCCTGGCATTCTCTACGGCTGTCAGTTGTTTGCTAATTGCGACTCGCGTAAGTAGACGTAAGCTAAACACCTTTTTTAATAGCATTACTCGTTGTGTGTTTGACTTGAGACGGCGCGACTCCATCTCTGAATACTCTTTATCCCTGTATGGCATCTCCTTACAGAACTTGTTGTACCTGAGGTCGCTTACATTCCTGCATAAACTGATCTACACGCAGGCTCCACAATATCTGTATGGATTCATTGGTTTCGCCAGATCTATTAGAGGTAAAAAAAATCATTCAAAAAATTCATCGGAGGATTGTTTCTGAATGGCATATGTTCATATTCGCTGTATGTCTCTGGAACTCACTTCCTAACGATCTGCAATTACTCAGTAACTCGGCAACATTTAAAACCAGACTTTGGAAACATTCTTCAATAATTTTAAACGAATGTCAATTGTGAAGCAGCTGGAAACGCTAGGCCTTAAGTTCATTAATAACTTAATACAGGATTCCGAATGCTTGATTTGTGAAGGCCAGCGGATTGACTTTAATAAACTTGGTTAAACAGCAGCCTTTAAGGCGACGCAGTCCGAGTAAAGGGTATGGGCGACTAACGGAACACGACTAACGGAACAGCTAAACGATCAATAGGAAGACAATAATCCTATAGGGAGATACGGATTGTGATAAACCGAGGATATTAATGAAAGTAAGTAGGACGAAGGTCAGTGGAGCTTTCGGTATCACAATGGCATACAGAATAGGTGCGACAAGTGATAGCATGTGGGAAGGTAATGAGACATAGTTTTTTGGTTTCCGGTTTTTGCGGCTAACAGATAACGGCACTTAGGTGGTACCAATATTGATACCAAAATGTACGTATTGTAAAAAGATCACAGTCACCTATCACATTTTTCCTAGTTGCATGTGTGCATGCCAAATTTGAGACCTCTAGCTCCAGCCGTAAAGAAACTACCGAATAGTACCACTTTTGGTATCAAAATGAACGAATTTTGAATAGATCACTTAGTCACCCATTATATATTTCCTAGTTTTAGCCACATGACAAATTTCAGACCTCGAGCTCCATCTATGAAGAAAGTACCAAAATGGCACCAATTTTGGTACCAAATAGTGAATAGATCATTTAGTCACCCATCATATATTTCTTAGTTGTACCTACATGACAAATTTCAGACCTCGAGCGCCATCTATGAATTTTCCATATTTTCTTTTCACCCTCATTATTTTGCATCACATGTCCTTTAATTCAAATTTCAAAATTCTATCTCTAACTATCCGCCCTGTACAAAGCTCGACCATTTCGCACCTTTTTATATACACCACCGAAGGAGGGTTTTTGTCATTCCGTTTGCAACACATCGAAATGTCCATTTCGAACTCTATAAAATATAAATATTCTTGATCAGCGTTAAAATCTAAAACGGTCTAGCCATGTCCGTCCGTCTGTCGGTTGAAATCACGCTACAGTCTTTAAAAATAGTGATATTGAGCTGAAGATTCTTTTCTGTTCATAAGCAGGTTAAGTTCGAAGATGGGCTATATCGGACTATATCTTGATATAGCCCCCATATAGACCGATCCGCCGATGTAGGGTCTTAGGCCCATAAAAGGCGCATTTATTTTCCGATGTCGCCGAAATTTTGGTCAGTGAGTTAGGTAAGGCCCCTCAAAATCTTTCTGCAATATGGCACAGATAAGTCCAGATTTGAATATAGCAGCCATATAGAACGATCTGCTGATTTAGGGTCTTAGGCCCATAAAAGCCACATTTATTATCCGATTTCGCCGAAATTTGGGACAGTGAGTTGTGTTAGGCTCTTCGAGAGCCCTTTTTAATTTGGCCTAAATCGGTTCAGATTTGGATATAGCTGCCATATAAACCGATATCTCGATATAAAGTCATGGCCCCATAAAAGGCACATTTATTGTCCTATGTCGGCGAAATTTGGAACAGTGAGCTGTGCTAGGACCTTAGATATCCTTTTTCAATTTGGCTTAGATCGGTCCAGATTTGAATATAGCTGCCATGTAGACCGATCTCTAGATTTAAGGTTTTGGGGCCATAAAAGGCGCATTTATTGTCCGATTTTACCGAAATTTGGGACAGTGAGTTGTGTTAAGACCTTAGACATGCTTCTTCAATTTGGATCAGATCGGTTCAGATTTGGATGTAGCTGCCATATAGATCGATCTCTCGATTTAAGGACTTAGGCCCATAAAAGGCGCATTTATTGTCCGATGTCGCCGAAATTTTAGACAGTGAGTTGTGTTAGGCCCTTTAATATTCACCTTCAATTTGGCTCATATCGGTCCAGATTTGAATATAGCTGCCATATAGACCGATATCTAGATTTAAGGTTTTGCGCCAATAAAAGGCGCATTTATTGTCCGATGTTGCCAAAAATTGGGGACAGTGAGTTGTGTTAGGCTCTTCGACATTCTTCTTCAATTTGGCTTAGATCGGTCCAGATTGGGATATAGCTGCCATATAGACCGATCTCTCGATTTGAGGTTTTGGGGCCATAAAAGGCGCATTTATTGTCCGATTGTGCCGAAATTTGGGAGGTTTTGGAGCCATAAAAGGCACATTTATTGCCCGATTTCACTGTAATTTGACACAGTGACGTATGTTAGGCTTTTCGTCCGTGTCGTATATGGTTCAGATAAGTTTATTTGTAGATACTAAAAAGATAAATATTTTGTTATATACAATTGAACAATGACTTGTACTTATAAGTATTTGGTACAAATCGGAACATATTTCGATATAGCTGCTATGGGGCATAAGATATGCATTTTTCACCGGATTTTGACGAAAGGTGGTTTACGTATACACCCGAGATGGTGGGTATCCAAAGTTTGGCCCGGCCAAACTTAACGCCTTTTTAGTTGTTTAATCTGACAACATTATCCCTTAATCTGGTGTATTGTCCTTATGATTCACTTGTTTTTTCGATCGCAGTCCATCAAACTTCTGAGGCGTAAGTAAGTATTGCTCTAATCATGCTCCTCTTTTGAGTAACCTCGAATTCAAGCCCCAGCTCAATCCTACCGCCCGTGTACATAGTGCCCAACATCTATGAGCCTTTTCAGTACATTACTGAACGTGACACTTGCACTTCAGTTTACTATCCAAAATGGTACCTAAGTGGTTGACCTTGTCACATACTATTATTGTTCTGTAGAAGGCATATCAAACTGAGCCGCCTTCGCCTTCCCCGTGAACAGGCAGATTTTAGTTTTCTCTAGGTTATATACTGAAACCATAAGACGAGCCTAGTTGTATGTCACCTCCAAACCCCTTTCAATTCTTCTGCATAGTTGATTCGGCCTGCTTCCTCAATTAGGATCCATAGTAGGTTATTTAGGATAGTCGCGGCAAAAAAAAAAATGCTTCCCTGTCGCTCTGTTACTTTTTCCCTTATCTTTATGTCATGCGACTAAGAATTTATTCCGGTCCACTCGGTACTGGTCCAAGGATTGGAACAGTGTGTCGGTCCTCACATTGTTAAAAGAGGCACCGGATTGCTGTGAGCATCACACAGGCTGGAACATTGGGATTCGAGCTGTGTTTTGTTCATTGCTGTTACAAGAAGCTTAGCCGCGGGCTACCGGGCGTGTCCACAGGTTGCGGATAGTGGAATGCTTCATACGGAGTAGTTGCAATGGCAGTCGCGGTAAGAGTCAGTAAGAGGCCGGACCGGTTCTAGCACAAATACAGAGTGCTTACTCACCTACAGGATCTTGACGAGGATCGCCATCTCTACATGAAAATGTGGCTACAATAATAAAAACAACTCTTCATTATCAATGCATGCCATCTGTTCATCTTGGCATTGAAGGATTCTTCTATTTTCGGCACAACCTCGTGCACGGCAGTCTCCACCGATCTCCCCTTCTCAAAGGCACGCTGCTTGTATCTGAGCAATTCCCTGGATGTGCTACTTCTTATCAATGTATCCACAACGCGCTCCATGGTTTTGAGTAGAAAGGACGTAAGGCTAGATCTATAGGCCTTTGGTGCCGCATAACTTGAGTTTCCGTGCTGGGGTATATACATAACTCATGTCAACTTTCGGGATATACACCATTAACATGCGTTCACAGCTCGCACCTTCATTACGAAAACAGTGATACTTGATAGACGAGTGACAACAATTCAATTGTTTTTTTTTTTCTCAAAAATACTGTTATGCAACATTTATTTGGAAACCTGTAATACTGCATCAAAAACTAACATACGTTATCTTCTTTATATGTACATATATTGTTTAAGATCGTATTGTCTCTTTTATTGTCGAAAATAATTTATGATAGTGTCTTAAAAACAAAATTAGAATTTCGAATTTCTTTTTCAATCATTTTGCATATGCCGCCGCCAAATGGAATTTGTGTTTTCCAAATCACAGAAATGGCGATAAAAATTCAATCTAATCGTTGTCGATGCGATCGAAATAAAAATTGTAAAAATTGCCGATGAACTTGTTATAGAACCTGACATTTATTGCAATTTAAAGTGCGCACACAAAAGTCAATGTAATGCAAATTTGCAAGAAATTAAATATCAAACATTTGGGTTTTTTGCAAATCAAGTGAATTTAAATCGTCTGATTTGTTTTAACACCACAGGCAATAATCCGAGTGAGGCCATAACGATTATACAATTATTTCTATTGACATGATATTTGTGAAAACAAGTCCTTGAACCCCACCCAAACGAAGTGACAATCAAAACAAAGTTTAAAAATAACAAAATTAATTTTAAATTTATTCCTTGAAGGTGCTGAATAGCACTGAAGTTTTATATGTGCAAATACATTGAGAATGACATAACACGTTTTATTTGATGATATATGCAATTATTGAATAGAAACTTCTTCATTTCACATCAAGAACATCTACTTTCAAAAATTTAATGAACAACATTAAGCATGCACATGTAATGGCCATAATAGTAGCACTTAATCGCCCAAGACATTAATTAAATGAAAAAATTTTTAATGTTATACTCAAGTGCAAAAAATGGTTTGATTATCTTCCACAAAGTAAAACAGATTATTACTTCAGCACTTAAGGCAATTGTCAAGATATCATTGAAATATCAATGTAAATTATTGATGATGAAATAGTCAATTGAGAATGGCATCAATATGAACTCAACTATATAACAAGTATTGGGTTGCCCAAGAAGTAATTGCGGATTTTTCATATAGTCGGCGTTGACAAATTTTTTCACAGCTTGTGACTCTGTAATTGCATTCTTTCTTCTGTCAGTTATCAGCTGTTACTTTTAGCTTGCTTTAGAAAAAAGTGTAAAACAAGTATATTTGATTAAAGTTCATTCTAAGTTTTACTAAAAATGCATTTACTTTCTTTTAAAAAATCCGCAATTACTTTTTGGGCAACCCAATGCATAGTCACACTGCATATTTATATTGCAAATTTTGCCCACGAACATTCCACTAATAGACAACAGAGACAAACTTCTCACATATCAATGAGTGCAGCCCAATTTTAAGCTCAATGATAAGGGGCCTTCATTTTATAGCCGAGTCCGAACGGCGTTCCGCAGTGCAACACCTCTTTGGAGAGAATTGTTACATGGCATAGTACCTCACAAATGTTGCCAGCATTAGAAGGGGAAAACCACCGACGAAAATTTTTTCTAATGGTCTCGCCAGGATTCGAACCCAGGCGTTCAGCGTCGTAGGCGGACATGCTAACCTCTGCGCTACGGTGGCCTTATATACAACGAGTAAAAGCGTGCTAGGTTCGGCCAGACCGAATCATGGGAACCCACCTCCATGGGTTCCTAAATTTAGTTCAAGGGTACATACCAAACTTCTGTCAAACCAGCAAAAAACAATTAAAAAGGCGTTAAGTTTGGCCTGGCCGAACTTTGGATACCCACCACCTCGGGTATATAAAGGGTGATTTTTTTGAGGTTAGGATTTTCATGCATTAGTATTTGACAGATCACGTGGGATTTCAGACATGGTGTCAAAGAGAAAGATGCTCAGTATGCTTTGACATTTCATCATGAATAGACTTACTAACGAGCAACGCTTGCAAATCATTGAATTTTATTACCAAAATCAGTGTTCGGTTCGAAATGTGTTCAAATTTTGACAAATTTTGTTCAGCGATGAGGCTCATTTCTGGTTGAATGGCTACGTAAATAAGCAAAATTGCCGCATTTGGAGTGAAGAGCAACCAGAAGCCGTTCAAGAACTGCCCATGCATCCCGAAAAATGCACTGTTTGGTGTGGTTTGTACGCTGGTGGAATCATTGGACCGTATTTTTTCAAAGATGCTGTTGGACGCAACGTTACAGTGAATGAACACATTTCGAACCGAACACTGATTTTGGTAATAAATATCAATGATTTGCAAGCGTTGCTCGTTAGTAAGTCTATTCATGATGAAATGTCAAAGCATACTGAGCATCTTTCTCTTTGACACCATGTCTGAAATCCCACGTGATCTGTCAAATACTAATGCATGAAAATCCTAACCTCAAAAAAATCACCCTTTATGTATACCACCTTTCATCAAAATCCGCTGAAAAATGCATAATTTATGCCCACATAGCAGCTGTATCGAAATATGTTCCGGCTTGGACCAACTACTTATAAGTACAAGTCATTGTTCCATTTTGTAGAACAAAATTTTGGTCTTTTTGGTAGCCATATCCAAAAATAGACCGATCTGAACCGTATAAGACACAGATGTCGAAAAGCCCAACACAAGTCACTGTGTCAAACTTCAGTGAAATAGGATTATAAATGCGCCAAGACTTTAAATCGAGATATCGGCCTATATGGCAGCTTTATCCAAATCTGGACCGTACTGAACCAAATGGAAAAAGAATGTCGAAGGACTTATCTTAACTCAATGTCCCAAATTTGGGCTAAATCGGGCAATAAGTGCGCCTTTTATGGGCCCAAAACCTTAAATCGAGAAATCGGGCTATATGGCGCCTATATCTAAATTTGAACCGATCTGTGCAATATTGCAGATGTATGTCGAGGGGCCTAACACAACTCACTATCCCAAATTTCGGCGACATAGGACAATAAATGTGCCTTTTATGGGCCTAGGACCTTAAATCGAGAAATTGGTCTATATGATAGCTATATCTAAATCTTGACCGATCTGTGCAATATTGCAGATGTATGTCGAGGGGCCTAACACAACTCACTGTCCCAAATTTGGGCGCCATCGGAAAATAAATGCGCCTTTTATGGGCCCAAAACCTTAAATCGAGAGATCGGTCTATATGACAGCTATATCCAAATCTCGATCGATCTGTGTAATATTGCAAATGTATGTCGAGGGGCCTAACACAACTCACTGTCTCAAAGTTCAGCAAAATCGGTTATTAAATGTGGCTTTTATGGGCCTTACACCTTCACACGGTCTATATGTGGGCTATATCAATGTATGGTTCGATATAGGTTAGGTTAAGGTTAGATTAAGGTTAGGTTCAAGACGTTTTCGTCCATTGTGATACCACTGGAACAGAAGAAGCCTTCTAGTTCCCACCGTTGAACCATCCTGATGATCCGATATAGCCTATCTTCGTATTTAAACTGCCTATGGAATGAAGAGAATATGTGCAAAGTTTCATCTCAGCATATCTACTTTTAAAGACTACTAGCTGACCCGGGCCCGCTTCGCTGCGTCTTCTTTTACTTTATATGGAACAAAAGTTTCCTTGGAATATTTATTTTCGACAATTAAAGATCTTCTAGTGACTAACAGTTTAACAATATAAGTGCCTTTATCTGAATCCCACATGATCTTTATTGGTCTACGAATTTAAGTTTGGATGTAAGGTGTACTCCATTCTTAAAATACTTCATTTCAGCCCGATATTCTCATGATGGTTGATTTAGGGGTGTTTTCGGGGGAGAGGTGGTCCCCCAGATTGCCATTGGCTTAAGAGGAGTTTACAGGATGAGGCGTCCCCCAAACACATTGCCCTAAAATCAAATTCGTTTTCTAATCTCAAATACCTTTCATTTGAGCCACATATTGGCATGGTCAGTAAATAAGTCCAGTTTGGGGGATGTTTTGGCGTAGGGGAGGACCCCTCAGATACGTGGTCCCACATTTGGATATCAGATTCGTATTCTACTCGCAAATACCTTTCATTTGAGTCCCATATTGACATGGTCGGTGAATATGACCGATTTAGGGGTGTTTTGGGGCTTGGGTGGTCCCCTATCACTTGGTCCGACAATTGGATATCAGATACATTTTATTATCCTAAATACCTTTCATTTGAGTCCCATATTGTCGTGATTGGTCTAAATATATGTTTGGAAGGTTTAAGGGTGGGGCAGCCCCCTAGGTACCCCATCCGAAATTTGGGTACCAAATTTTTATTTTTAGGGTACTATATGAGAGCACACAAAATTTCGCTCAAATCGCACCACCCGTCTCCGACATCTGGCGTATCTGAAAATTAGGGTAAAGGGGAGGGTCCGTCCCCTCTTCAGATATCAAAAAATGTAGTAGCCTATTTTCACCACGGGGTCATTATGAAAAAAATCGGTTCAGTCGTTTCTGAGTCTATAAGGAACACACAAACATACAAACAAACAAACAAACACAAATTGATTTTTATATATAAGAAGAAGATAGCGTAATTTCAATAGATAGACATACAGAAGGACGGACATGGCTAGATCGTCCTAGATTGTTACGACGTAAGTGGAAAGATCGTTTGTATAGGGTCGGATATGGATATTTCGATGTGTTGCAAACATTGATCAGACACAACATGGAGGTCTCTTCAAGTGAGCTAAACACAAGTTATAACGTGCGTATTCTGGTCTAAGGCCTGGCGGAAACTTGGAAACACATAGCAATTGATTCTGCTACTTTAAATACCAATTTTATTCCAAATTAGTTAAAAATTTAAGCTGCTAGGTGGCGTTGAAGACTATCGGGAGATCGGCTTTTAAGGGAGCTATGTAAAGTTAAATGTGGAGTTCGCAATGCACTCATTTATCCATATTCCTTAGTGGAATGTTCATGGGCAAAATTTAAAATTTTGCACAACGTGTTCTGTTATGATATCCAGTAACTGTGCCAAATACGGTTCAAATCGGTCGATAACCTGATATATTTGTTATATAAACCGATCTTGGGTCTTGACTTCTTGAGCCTCTAGAGGGCGCAATTCTTATCCGATTGAAATAAAATTTTGCACGACGTCTTTTGTTCCGATATCCAACAACTGTGCCAAGTACGGTTCAAATCGGTCCATAACCTGTTATAGCTGTCATATAAACCGATCTTGGGTCTTGACTTCTTGAGCCTCTAGAGGGCGCAAATCTTATCCGATTGGAATAAAATTTTGCACGACGTGTTTTGTTATAATATCCACCAACTGTGCCAAGTATGGTTTAAATTGGTTCATGTTTTGATATAGCTGCCATATAAACCGATCTTGGGTCTGGACTTCTTCAGCCTCTAGAGGGCGCAATTCTTAACCGATTGAAATGAAATTTTGCACGACGTTTTCTGTTATGATATCCAACAACTGTGCCAAGTATGGTTCAAATCGGTATATAACCTGTTATAGCTGTCATATAAACCGATCTTGGGTCTGGACTTCTTGAGCCTCTAGAGGGCGCAATTCTTATCCGATTGGAATGAAATTTTTACGACGTATTTTGTTATAATATCCAACAACTGTGCCAAGTATGTTTTAAATCGGTTCATGTTTTGATATAGCTGCCATATAAACCGATCTGGGGTCTTGACTTCTTGAGCCTCTAGACGGCGCAATTCTTATCCGATTGGAATGAAATTTTGCACGACGTGTTTTGGTATCACTTCCAACAACAGTGCCAATTATGGTTTAAATCGGTTCATGTTTTGATATAGCTGCCATAAAAACCGATTAGGGGTCTTGACTTCTTGAGCCTCTAGACGGCGCAATTCTTATCCAAATGGAATGAAATTTTGCACGACGTGTTTCGGTATCACTTCCAACAACTGTGCGAAGTATGGCACAAATCAGTTCATAACCTGATATAGCTGTCATATAAACCGATCTTGGGTCTTGACTTCTTGAGCCTCTAGAGGGCGCAATTCTTAACCGATTAAAATTAAATTTTGCACGACGTTTTCTGTTATGATATCCAACAACTGTGCTAAGTACGGTTCAAATCGGTCCATAACCTGTTATAGCTGTCATATAAACCGATCTTGGGTCTTGACTTCTTGAGCCTCTAGAGGGCGCAAATCTTATCCGATTGGAATAGAATTTTGCACGACGTGTTTTGTTATAATATCCAACATCTGTGCCAAGTATGTTTTAAATCGGTTCATGTTTTGATATAGCTGCCATATAAACCGATCTGGGGTCTTGACTTCTTGAGCCTCTATAGGGCGCAATTCTTAACCGATTGAAATGAAATTTTGCACGACGTTTTCTGTTATGATATCCAGCAACTGTGCCAAGTATGGTTCAAATCGGTCTATAACCTGTTATAGCTGTCATATAAACCGGTCTTGGGTCTGGACTTCTTAAGCCTCTAGAGGGCGCAATTCTTATCCGATTTGGCTGAAATTTTACATGACGTATTTTATTCTTACTTTCAACAACTGTGTCTAATAAACTTCAAATCGGTTCATAACATGATATAGCTGCCTTGTAAACTGATCTGGGATCTTGACTTCTTGAGCCTTTAGAGGTCGCAATTATTATCCGATTTGCCTGAAATTTTGTACGGCGGATCCTTTCATGAACATACGTGTTTATTCTGGTCTGAATTGGTCAATAGCCTGATACAGCTCCCATATAAATCGATCTCTCAATTTTACTTCTTGAGCCCCCAAAGGGCGCAATTCTTATTCGAATTGGTTGACATTTTACACAGATCTGCAACATATAATTTAATTGTGGTCCAAGCCAGACCATATCTTGATATCGCTCTAATAGCAGAGCAAATCTTTTCTTATATCCTTTTTTTGCCTAAGAACAGATGCCGGGAAAAGAACTCGACACATGTGATCCCTGGTGGAAGGTATATAAGATTCGGCCCGGTCGAAATTAGCACGCCTTTACTTGTTTTTGGCTTGATTTCAATGAACAATTGTGCCTAGTTTGAATAAAGCAATTTAAGCGTTTGACCCCAATAAGTTTTACTGCCCATTTTCACCATGCTAGTGAGCTGCATGGACCCCTCAACGTCTGAGTATGGACCAGATCTGACCATATTTGTATGCAGCTGCCATATAGCCCAGTTTTCCGATTGAAGGCACTGACCGCACAAAAGCCTTATTTTTTGCCAAAAATTCACAAAATTTGGAAGAGATCCCTTAACACTTGTACCAGTTACTACAGATAACTGATAACTGAGCATACGCCTTTTTCCTCACGTTTGAAGCAGTAAACCCCCTGGTGACAGTATTTGGCTCCTCGATATCCGTGGGTATATTTTGCACTCTTAACGAATACACAGAAATGATAAGAAGTGAAATGATTTTAAGTTAGCCCCGCAGATTTTTCCAGCTAATACCTTAGTATTTAAATGTTGGAAAAACCTAGCAAAAATTGAGGACAGCCTACCATCCTATCAAGAGAATAAAAATCTACCAATTTTGGTTGGAACCTACCAAAAACGGCTCTTATAGGGGCTTTCATGGACAAATATGTATAAGCGTGAATTTACATTGTCTCACCGATTTGCAAGAGTTTTTAAAGCTATTATGGGGTTTTAGATAGTTGAAGCGATCCGTCTAATACTTGGCACCAAATATGAATGTTGGATCCCTATTCTACTCCAAAAGTGACTTCATTTAAGTTCCATGAGTCCATAATTCATAAATTTTTCCTTATTAAAATTCAGCATACTCGTTCTCCAACTCCTATGCGCTAATTAATCAGACTAATCTACTGCATCGTATTCATTTATCAAACTTAATTTCTATATAAAATGAATTAAAATTAATTTTAATGAAATTGAAATAGCTTATTGGCTTATAAACACAAAACCACACATTTATATTCCTCACGAATTGGGCGAAATGAATTGAATCATATATCACAAACATAAATAAAATCATATTAAATGTCATCGTATATCAAAGCAATAACAGAGATATATGCAAAACCAGTAAGGAAAGGCAAAAGTCAGGCGGTGCCGACTTTATAAAACCCTACACCTACCCTATAAGAACAATGTGGGGGCTATATTCGATTCTGAACCATTTTTGTTGGACCTCGGCGAGCAAAAATATGTCCAAACTGTAATAACTACGGTTGACAAAAGACAACATTATTGCAAATTACCCAAAATCTGATGAACATATATATGGGAGCTATAACTAACGATGAATCGATTTATATGAAATTAACCAGTAATGTCGGGAGTCATTAGAAAATCCTTCCTGCCAAATTTCGAGAGAATTGGATAACAAATGACCCTTTTATTGCATTATTACTGCCAATCGGACGAACATATATATGGGAGCTATATCCAAATCTGAACCGATTTTTATGAAATAAACCCGTAATGTCGGGAGTCCTAAAAAAAACTCTCCTGCCAAATTTCGAGAGAATCGGTTAACAAATGACCATTTTATTGCAGTATTACTGCAAATCGGACGAACATATATGTGGGAGCTATATCAAAATCTGAATCGATTTTTTCCAATTTCAATAGGCTTCGACTCTAGACTGAAAAACACCCGCCCGTACCAAATTTCGAGAAAATCGGTTAACAAATGACCATTTTATTGCAGTATTACTGCAAATCGGGCGAACATATATACGGCAGCTATATCCAAATCTGAATCGATTTCCATGAAATTAACCAGTAATATCGAGAGTCATAAGAAAATCTCCCCTGCCAAATTTCGAGAGAATCGGTTAACAAATGACCATTTTATTGCAGTATTACTGCAAATCGGGCGAACATATATACGGCAGCTATATCCAAATCTGAACCGATTTTTATGAAATAAACCCGTAATGTTGGAAGTCATAAGAAAATCTCCCCTGCCAAATTTCGAGAAAATCGGTTTACAAATGACCATTTTATTGCAGTATTACTGCAAATCGGACGAACATATATATGGGAGCTATAGCCAAATCTGAATCGATTTTTTCCAATTTCAATAGGCTTCGACTCTGGGCTGAAAAACACGCCCATACCAAATTTCGAGAAAATCGGTTAACAAATGACCATTTTATTGCAGTATTACTGCAAATCGGGCGAACATATATACGGCAGCTATATCCAAATCTGAACCGATTTTTATGAAATACACCTGTAATGTTGGGAGTCATAAGAAAATCTTTCCTGCCAAATTTCGAGAGAATCGGTTAACAAATGATTATTTTATTGCAGTATTACTGCAAATCGGAGGAACATATATATGGCAGCTATATCCAAATCTGAATCGATTTTTTTCAATTTCAATAGGCTTCGTCTATAGGCTGAAAAACACGCCCATACCAAATTTTGAGAGAATCGGTTAACAAATGACCATTTTATTGCAGTATTACTGCAAATCGGGCGAACATATATATGGGAGCTATACACAAATCTGAACCGATTTTTTCCAATTTCAATAGAATGCGTCTCTTGCCCGAAAAACATGCCCATACCAAATTTGAAGACGATCGGATGAAAATTGCGACCTGTAGTTTGTACACAAATTAACATGGACAGACGGACGGACAGACAGACAGACAAACGGACATAGCTAAATCGAATCAGAAAGTGATTCTGAGTCGATCGGTATACTTATCAATGGATCTATCTCTCTTCCTTTTGGGTGTTACAAGCTAATTCACTATGCTATAATACCCTGTACCACAGTAGTGGTGTAGGTTATAAAAACGCGAATTCATTCGCATGGCTATAATTTCGTTGTGAATGCCAACTAATTTTGGGACTTTGGGCCGAAGATCGACCAACTATTGCTGGGCAGCATTCGAAGATGCTTAACGATAGCTGAGCACTGTCAACGAAGCTCTTTTCGATATATTTTGCACCCATTTAAATTAATAAGCGCTTTTATGTTTATTGAAATCCATTTATCAGACCATAAATACGTCGCCAATATTTTTATACGGCGAGGGAGGAGTATGGGGTGCCAAATGACTACGTCAATGCGTATAACTTTGAGCATTTTAAATTCATAAATCCAACTTTGTGAATGGCATATTAAACGGATATGCGAAATGATATCAGCAAAAGAATCTCAACGTTAAGCGAAAGAAGAGTTAAAAACACCGGTAGCACTTCAAAAATGCTAAAAACGATTAAAGTTCAACTGTTTTTGTTTTTTTCTAGAATTTTGAAAATGACAACAGCATGGTGATAATGATGATGACGATTATGACGCCTTATGAAATTTCAAGGAAACGTTTAGGTTTTGTTAAACGGTACTTGAAGCGTTTCGATACTCTCCAAGCAAATGAGGTGTTATAAATGGATCGAAATCTTAGTGATTAATGTTGAAACGATTTTAATAAACAGTGGATAGAAAATTTGCCGAATAATTCCCTAGAGCGGTGAAGAGAAAGAGAAACACAAAACATAATTCACAATAAACCCAAAATAGTTTTGAAACCCCTTATAGTGTTATTTTTGAACCCCTTACAGCGGGTTGAATTCCTAACAGAGACTTTTTGTCTGACCCTACTTGCACACAAACAAATAAAACGTTTGGAGCATCTTAGGGTCAAACAAATCTGTTTTACAAGGAAAGTACCGTAGTGTTGCCTCTAACCTCCCGTCTGTCAGGCCTCTTCGGACTCCTAATGTCAAGGTGCAGTATACACACTGGCAGATGTATTGGAAACCGATTAAACCGCCTTACAAAAATGCAATGGATCGGGAGGCGTCACAACTACACCAAAGAACGAAGCAATATGCTATAGATGCAAGCACAGTGGGAATTTTAGAAATTGTATCACAAATGAAGATTTGGCAGGTCAACCAATTTGTATACCCACCACCATGGGATGGGGATATACTAATCAAAGCATTGCGTTTGTAACACCTCGAACTATTGATCTGCGACCCCACAAAGAAAATATATTCTGGATCGTCTCCACATTCTCAGTCGATCTATCCATGTCCGTCCGTCCGTCCTCCGTCTGTCGAAATCATGATAGCGGTCGAACGAGCAAAGCTAACCGCATGAAATTTTGCACAGATACTTCTTATTGACGTGGGTCATTGGGGATTGTAAATGAGCCATATCGGTTTGGATTTGGATATGGCCCCCATATAAACCGATCCCCCGATTTGACTTCTTGAGCCCCTAGAAGCTTCACTTTTTAACCGATTTAGTTAAAATTTGGAACAAGAACTTGAGTTACGACTTCCAATATCCATGCCAAGTATGATCCGAATCGGTCTATAAACAGATATAACCCCCATGTAAACCGATCCCTCAATTTAACTTTTTGAGCCCATAGAGGTCTCAAATTTCATCCGATTTGGTTGAAATTTGAAACAAAGACTTGAGTTATGACTTCCAGCATACATGTCATGTATGATCTAAATCGGCCTATAAACAGATATAGCTCCCATATAAACCGCCACCCGGATTTGAACTCTTCAACCCTTGGAAGGCTCAATATTCACCTCATTTGGTTGAAATTTTCAACAAAACCTTGTTTTATAACTTTCAACATCCATGCCAAATATGATCCAAATCAGTTTATAAGCAGATATAGCCCCCCATATGAACCGATTCCCGGATTTGACTTCTTTAGTCCTTAGAAGCCTTAATTTTCACCTGATTTGGCTGAAATTTAGAACAAGAACTTGTGTTATGACTTTCCACATCCATGCCAAGTATGATAAGTATCAGTCTATAAACAGATATAGCTCCCATATAAACCGATACCCGGATTTGACTTCTTTAGCTGTTAGAAGCCTAAATGTTCCCCTGATTTGCCTGAAATTTCCTATGACTTATCCTATCCTCTGACTTATAACATCCATGACAAGTTTAATCTGAAACGGTCACTTTGGTGATATAGCTTTTAAGCAACAATGTTTTATGTTTCGTGTTTTGTTTCACTGACAAACTTCTTCAGTTTGGTCTATAATTTAACCATGAATAGTCGTCAAGCAAACAACGCTTGCAAATTAGTGAATTTTAATATCAAAATGCGTGCTGTGTTAAGAAAGTTCATCGCGAGCTTCTTCAATTTTATTACGAAGCTCGTTTTTGGTTCAATGGGTACGTAAATAAGCAGACTTGCCCATTTAGAAGTGAAGATCAGCCAGAAGTATTGCAAGAGCTAACAATTCAATCAGAACCAGTAGTCACAATTGGGTACGGTTTATGGGCTGGTGGCATCATTGGACCGTACATCTTCAAAGATGATGCGAATCGCAACGTAACTGTGAATGGTGAGCGCTACCGTATCCGATTATTGTTCGATTTCGGCGAAATCGGACAATAAATGCGCCTTTAAAACGAGATATCGGTTTATATGGCAGCTATATCCAAAGCCGGACCGATCTGGGCCGAATTGAAGAAGAATGTCGAAGGGCCTAACACAACTCACTGTCCCAAATTTCAGCAAAATCGGTTAATAATTGTGACTTTTATGGGCTCAAAACCTCAAATCGAGAGATCGGTCTATATGGCAGCTATATCCAAATCTGGACCGATCTGAGCCGAATTAAGGAAGGATATCGCAGGGCCTAACACAACTCACTGTCCCAAATTTCAGCAAAATCGGTTAATAATTGTGACTTTTATTGGCTCAAAGCCTTAAATCGAGAAATCGGTCTATATGGCAGCTATACCCAAAGATGGACCGATCTGGGCCAAATTAAGGAAGTATATCGAAGGGCCTAACACAACTCACTGACCCTAGTTTCAGCAAAATCGGATAATAAATGTGGATTTTATTGGCTCAAAGCCTTAAATCGAGAAATCGGTCTATATGCCAGCTATATTCAAAATAGAACCGAACTGGGCCAAATTGAGGAGGTATGTCGAAGGGCCTAACACAACCCACTGTCCCAAATTTGGTCAAAATCGGATAATAAATGCGCCTTTTATGGGCGCAAAACCTTAAATCGAGAGATCGATCTATATGGCACCTATATCCAAATGTGGACCGATCTGTGCCATATTGCAGAATGTGTTCGAGGGGCTTAACTTAACTCACTGTCCCAAATTTCAGCAAAATCGGATAATAAATGTGGCTTTTTATGGGCCTAAGACCCTAAATCGGCGGATCGGTCTATATGACAGCTATATCCAAATTTGGACCGATCTGGGCCAAATTGAAGAAGGATGTCAAAGGGCCTAACATAGTTCACTGTTCAAAATTTCAGCGAAATCGGACAATAAGTGCGCCTTTTATGGGCCCAAAGCCTCAAATCGAGAGATCGGTCTATGTGGCAGCTATATTCAAAACTGAACCGATCTGTGCCATATTGCAGAAATATGTCAAGCGTAAGACCCTTAATCGGCGGATCGGTCTATATGACAACTATATCCAAATCTGGGCCGATCTGGTCAAAATTGAAGAAGAATGTCGAAGGGCCTAACACAACTTAGTGTCCCAATTTCAATAAAATTGGGTAATTATTGTGGCTTTTATGGGTTTAAGACCCTAAATCGGAGGATTGGACTATATTTGGGCTATATCAAGATATGGTCCAACATAGCCCATCTTCGAACTTAACCTGCTTATGGACAAAGGAAGAGTCTGTGCAAAGTTTCAATTTAATATCTTTTTTTCTAAGGACTGTAGCGTGACAGACAGACAGATGGACGGACGGACATGGCTAGATCTTCTTAGATTTGTACACTGACCCCCATCCTTGGGTGGTGGGTATAAAAGACTTCTCACAACCGGTTCGTTACTTTTGTTTTTTAAAGAACAATTTTACGGTTTTTATACAATTGATTCATCATTTCATTGATTTTTGGGTAGATCTAAAATCTGATTGACGTTCAAGTACAAAAACAATGCACCTTGTGGTCTATCGCACAGTGGGATACAACATTAATCAATGAAAAGAATTCCACATTAATTTAGAGAAAAAAATCAAACAGTTTCAATTTCTATGATAAAACTAAACTCCATACAAGTCAATTACTCGTTAGAGAAGAGAATAAGAAGTATCTATCTGCACATGGGATGTTTTGTAAATTGAACAATTAATAAAAACTGAAACGAGCCATTAAATGACCTTGTAAATAGTTTAGGAATATGTGGCAAGAAAAAATTCAAAAAAAATCCCAATTCAGCTTCTTAATACAGCTGTGTATATGGGATCTCCGCAGGTGAATTAACATCAAGTATCTATTATTTTAGTGCGATAATTATAGCTATCACAGATCATAAATTATGAAATGAGTTTGGGCAAAATGGAAATTTGAAATATTTTAAATACATGTTTTTGGTGAGCAATAAAAATGATTTTATTTCGACAATGTTGTCTAACATTTTCTGTGAGTAGACAGTCAGATATACTCTAGTCTTGTAGAAACTTTATTAAATGCTAACCCTTGTAGGTATCACACAGCACTCGTGTTGTACGTCATGCAAATATTTCGAATGAGTGGCCTACAAGAACCATAAACAGACATTTTGTTGGTTAAAGTAAGAGGGGTGGGGGCATCCATACGCACATGTGAATAATTAATTCTAAAAAAAAAAAAAAATCATTTATTTCATTTTCTCATTTATTATAAATTTAAATTTGATGTCCCAAAAAGCTGCTCACATCAACAAATCTATCTAAAGCATACTCTGATTTTCTTGTTTTTGGTTTTTCATCGCTGTAGCCGTAAACGCCTTAAAGCCATAAACCAAACATTATTCATAAATGTTTAGATTGGACTTCTTCTGGAACTGGCAATGGCACAAGCCACAATCAATTATTGTGCGGCCAAATGTTTTGTTTTGATTTGAATCCACTCTAAAATCGAACACTTTTGTATTGTTCTTAACAAGATGGGTGAGCATGGTGGTAAAGAAGAAGAACTTGAATGGTGTAAAAAAAAATCGAAATATTTTACATGTACAATTCTCTCAAGAACTAGTCAATATCATCCAAATAATTAATAACCCCTTCATTTGCTTGAGAATAACTCAAAGACAAGTGTGTGGGCTTAGGCAAAAGTAAATGTTAACAAGTAAAAGCGTGCCAAGTTCGTCCGGACCGAATCTTATATACCCTCCATCATGGATCGCATTTGTCGAGTTCTTTTCCCGCCATCTCTTCTTAGGCAAGAAAAGGATATAAGAAAAGATTTGCTCTGCTATTAGAGCGATATCAAGATATGGTCCGGTTTGAACCACAATTAAATTACATGTTGGAGACCTGTGTGAAATGTCAGCCAATTCGAATAAGAATTGCGCTTTTTGGGGGCTCAAGAAGTAAAATAGAGAGATATATTTATATGGGAGCCATATCGGGATATAGACAGATTTAGACCATAATAAACACGTACGTTGATGGTCATGAGAGGATGCGTCGTACAAAATTTCAGGCTTATCGGATAATAATAGCGACCTCTAGAGGCTCAAGAAGCCATGAAGCCCAGATAGGTTTATAAGGCAGCTATATCAGGTTATGAACTGATTTGAACCTTATTTGACACAGTTGTTGAAAGTAAGAATAAAATACGTCATGCAAAATTTCAGCCAAATTGGATAAGAATTGCTCCCTCTAGAGGCTCAAGAAGTCAAGACCCAAGATCGGTTTATATGGCAGCTATATCAGGTTATATACCGATTTGAACCATACTTGGCACAGTTGTTGGATATTATAACAAAATACGTCGTGCAAAATATCGTTCCAATCGGATAAGAATTGCGCCCTCTAGAGGCTGAAGAAGTCAAGACCCAAGATCGGTTTATATGGCAGCTATATCAAAACATGGACCGATTTGAACCATACTTGGCACAGTTGTTGGATATTATAACACAACACGTCGTGGAAAATTTTGTTCTAATCGGATAAGAATGGCGCCCTCTAGAGGCTGAAGAAGTCAAGACCCTAGATCGGTTTATATGGCAGCTATATCAGGTTATGAACCAATTTGAACCATACTTGGCACAGTTGTTGGATATTATAACAAAATACGTCGTGCAAAATATCGTTCCAATCGGATAAGAATTGCGCCCTCTAGAGGCTCAAGATGCCAAGATCCAAGATCGGTTTATATGGCAGCTATATCAGGTTAAATACCGATTTGAATCATACTTAGCACAGTTGTTGGATATTGTAACAAAATACGTCGTGCAAAATATCGTTCCAATCGGATAAGAATTGCGCCCTCTAGAGGCTGAAGAAGTCAAGACCCAAGATCGGTTTATATGGCAGCTATATCAGGTTATATACCGATTTGAACCATACTTGGCACAGTTGTTGGATATTGTAACAAAAAACCTCGTGCAAAATTTCGTTCTAATCGGATAAAAATTGCGCCCTCTAGAGGCTGAAGAAGTCAAGACCCAAGATCGGTTTATATGGCAGCTATATCAAAACATGGACCGTTTTGAACCATACTTGGCACAGTTGTTGGATATTATAACACAACACGTCGTGGAAAATTTTGTTCTAATCGGATAAGAATGGCGCCCTCTAGAGGCTGAAGAAATCAAGACCCTAGATCGGTTTATATGGCAGCTATATCAGGTTATGAACCAATTTGAACCATACTTGGCACAGTTGTTGGATATTATAACAAAATACGTCGTGCAAAATATCGTTCCAATCGGATAAGAATTGCGCCCTCTAGAGGCTCAAGATGCCAAGATCCAAGATCGGTTTATATGGCAGCTATATCAGGTTAAATACCGATTTGAATCATACTTAGCACAGTTGTTGGATATTGTAACAAAATACGTCGTGCAAAATATCGTTCCAATCGGATAAGAATTGCGCCCTCTGAGGCTGAAGAAGTCAAGACCCAAGATCGGTTTATATGGCAGCTATATCAGGTTATATACCGATTTGAACCATACTTGGCACAGTTGTTGGATATTGTAACAAAAAACCTCGTGCAAAATTTCGTTCTAATCGGATAAAAATTGCGCCCTCTAAATGCTGAATAAGTCAAGACCCAAGATCGGTTTATATGGCAGCTATATCAAAACATGGACCGTTTTGAACCATACTTGGCACAGTTGTTGGATATTATAACACAACACGTCGTGGAAAATTTTGTTCTAATCGGATAAGAATGGCGCCCTCTAGAGGCTGAAGAAATCAAGACCCTAGATCGGTTTATATGGCAGCTATATCAGGTTATGAACCAATTTGAACCATACTTGGTAGAGTTGTTAGATATTATAACAAAACACGTCATGCAAAATATCGTTCCAATCGGATAAGGATTGCGCCCTCTAAATGCTGAATAAGTCAAGACCCTAGATCGGTTTATACGGCAGCTATATCAGGTTATATACCGATTTGAACCATACTTGGCACAGTTGTTGAATTTTATAACAAAACACGTCGTGCAAAATTTCATTCCAATCGGATTAGAATTGTGCACTCTAGAGGGTCAAGAAGTCAAGACCCAAGATTGGTTTATATGGCAGCTATATCAAAACATGGACCGGTATGGCGCATTTAGAATCCCAACTGACCTACACTAAGAAAAAGTATTTGTGCAAAATTTCAAGCGGCTAGCTTTACTCCTTCGAAAGTTAGCGTGCTTTCGACAGACAGACGTACGGACGGACAGACGGACGGACATGGCTAGATCGACATAAAATGTCGCGACGATCAATAATATATACACTTTAATGGGTCTCAGACAAATATTTCGAGTAGTTACAAACAGAATGGAGAAATTAGTATATCCCCCATCCTATGGTGGAGGGTATAAAAACTCTAAAAATAGCTTGAATATGACTGTTTGTTGAAAGTGAATTTAAAATATTGTTTTCAATTTTAAGATCCAACAATAAATTTAAGTGAAATTGATCCTTGATATAATAGAATTATAGCCCACACCATTACTGTGGTACAGTAGTACCACCAATTCTCTCTTGAGATTTGGCAAGAAGTATTTTCTTATGACCCTCGACATTAATGGTGAATTTCACAGAAATCGGTCCAGATTTAGATATAGCTCTCATATATTTTTATGAGATGGATTGTGGAAAGCTCCGTTTTTATGCGGAGTAGCTGCAAATGCGGCCGCAGGCAGTCAGCGTTTTTCCAGAGGAGAGTCTTAGTGAGGAGTCAGGTGGCACTGACTCTTAATTAAATACTGAGTGCCAATGATACTCGAGATGACAAGGCGAGTTATTGGCGCCTTCAAATAACCAATGGCCAACGGCCAACGGCCTACATCAGCGTCTGTTCCCAGGTTAGGGACGGCTGGAGGCGAGCGTCGGGTCTTGGAGCAAGCGGCTCGCCACAACGAGGGATACATGTAACCGCGAGTAACCAACAAATACAAATTTTCCCCATGAACATTCCACTAAGGAACAGGGGCAGACTTCTCACACATCCATGAGTGCAGTCCGATTCAAGTTTAAGCTCAATTATAAGGGGCCTCCCTTTTATAGTCGAGCCGGAATGGCGTGCCGCAGTGCCACACCTCTTTGGAGAGAAGTTTTACATGGCATGGTACCTCACAAATGTTGCTGGCATTAGGAGGGGAAAACAACCGCTGAAAAAATTTTTTTTGATGGTCTCGCCAGGATTCGAACCCAGGCGTTCGGCGTTATAGACTGGACATGCCGCAGTGCGACATCTCTTTGGAGAGAAGTTTTACATGGCATGGTACCTCACAAATGTTGCTGGAATTAGGAGGGGAAAACCACCGCTGAAAATTTTTTCTGATGGTATCGCCAGGATTTTAACTCGGGCGTTCAGCGTCATAGGCGGACATGCTAACCTCTGCGCTATGGTGGCGGGCCCGTAACCCGCCCTCGGAAAACTATGAGAACTACTATGAGCAACAAAGGAATAGTAAATGGGGTTGGAGAGCCCCGAAGGCACCTTGAAACAAATTCTTATAACAGATGTGTACTTTAATTCGAAACACCTTTTGATTTGATACCCATATTGTCCCAATTGGTAAATATATCCTGGGAGTTTTTGGAGGGTGGGGGCGTCTCAGTACCAAGGAATACATTTTTATATCAGCTTTTTATTATACTTTTAAATACGTTTCATTTGCTCTCCATATTGTCCGAATCGTTAAAAATGTCCTGCTGGGCAGGTTTTGGAGATGGGGAGGCCCCTTAGACACCAAGGAATACATTTTTATCTCAAATTTTTACTCTACTTTAAAATGCCTCTCATTTGACGCACATATTGCCCAAAGTGGTAAAAGTGTCCTGTTGGGTTGTATTTTTGGAGGTGGAGGACCCCCGACACAAAGGGTGATATTGTTAAAACATTTTCGTACTCTACTCTTAATTACCTTTCCTGTGACAGAAAATATGTCCGTTCAGGTGGGTTTTGAGGTTGGGCG
>NW_026739297.1:12500-20926 GCF_963082655.1 Stomoxys calcitrans | reverse complement strand
AAGAAGTCTAGACCCCTGACCGGTTTATATGGCAGCTATATCAGGCTATAGACCGATTTGAACTATTCTTAACACAGTTTTTGGAAGGCATAACAAAACACATCTTGCAATATTTCAGCCAAATCGGACAAGAATTGTGTCCTCTAGCGGCTCAAGAAGTTCAAGACCCCAGATAGTTTTATATTACAGCTATATCAGGTTATGGACCGATTTCAACCATACTCAACACAGTTGTTGGAAGTCATAATAAAATACCTTATGCAAAATTTCAGCCAAATCGGAAAAGAATTGTGCCCTCTAGCGGCAAAAGAATTGAAGACCCCATATAGGTTTATATGACCGCTATATCTAAACGTGGACCGATATAGCCCATTTACAATCCCAACCGAGCTACACCAATAAGAAGTATTTGTGCAAAATTTCAAGCGGCTAGCTTTACTCCTTCGAAAGTTTGCGTGCTTTCGACAGACAGATGGACGCACAGACGGACGGACAGACGGACGGACAGACGGACGGACAGACGGACGGACAGACGGACGGACAGACGGACGGACAGACGGACGGACAGACGGACGGACAGACGGACGGACAGACGGACGGACAGACGGACGGACAGACGGACGGACAGACGGACGGACAGACGGACGGACAGACGGACGGACAGACGGACGGACAGACGGACGGACAGACGGACGGACAGACGGACGGACGGACAGACGGACGGACAGACGGACGGACAGACGGACGGAAAGACGGACGGACAGACGGACTGACGGACCGACGGACAGAAGGACGGACAGACAGACGAACAGACAGACGGACGGACAGACGAACGGACGGACAGGCGGATGGACCGACAGACGGACGGAAATTTGAATAGACGGACGGATAGACATACAGACGGACAGACGGACTGACGGACAGACGAACGAACGGACGGACAGAAGGGCGGACGGACGGACAGACGAACGGACGGACAGACAGACGGACTGACGGACGGATAGACGGTCGGACAAACGGACGAACGGACGGACAGACGGATGGACAGACAGACGGACGGACAGACGGACGGACGGACGGACGGACGGACGGACAGACGGATGGACAGACAGACGGGCGGACAGACAGACGCACCGACACTTGCTAGGTCGACTTAAAATGTCATGACGATCAAGAATATATACACTTTATGGGGACTTAGATGCATATTTCGATATTTTACAAACAGAATGGATAATTAATATATCCCCATCTTTCGGTGGTGGGTATAAAAATGCATAAATTGAACATACGAATCTCACGAAATTTTAATATAACGGTTATTTGTTGATCAGACCTCATATAAACCCATCTTCCGATACCCCTTCTATTGCTCCTAGGAGCTTCGTGTTAAGTTTGTGTAAATTTTTTGCAGAATCCATGGTGGTGGGTTTTAAAGATTCAGACTGCCTGAACTTACCACACTTTTATACCCATTACCATAGAATGGGGGCATACCTATCTAGTCATTCCGTTTGTAACGCCTTAAAATATTCATCCAAGACCCCATAAAGTATATATGTTCTTGATCGTCTCGTTATTCTGAATCGATCTAGCCATGTCCGTCCGTCTGTCGAAATCAGGATTGAGGTCGAACGCCGCTTGAAATTTTGCCCAGATACTTAGTATCGATGTAGGTCATTGAGGATTGCAAATGGGCCATACCGGTTCAGATTTAGATATAGCTCCCATATAAACCGATCTCC
Source organism: Stomoxys calcitrans (assembly GCF_963082655.1). Classification (NCBI taxonomy): domain Eukaryota; kingdom Metazoa; phylum Arthropoda; class Insecta; order Diptera; family Muscidae; genus Stomoxys; species Stomoxys calcitrans. Next base: position 19,181 of record NW_026739297.1, on the reverse strand, counting down.
GGATTTGACTTCTTTAGCCCCTGGAAGACGCAATTTTTTGTCCAATTTGGTTAAATTTTGCATATAGTGTTCCGACATGACTTCCAACAACTGTGCCAAGCACGGTTCAAATCGGTCTATAACATGATATAGCTCCCATATAAACGCATCTTACGATTTAATTTCTTGAGCCCTTACAAGCCGAAATTATTGGCCGATTTTACTGAAATTTGGCACGTAGTGTTCTGTTAAGACTTCCAACATCTGAGCTAAGTACGGTCGGAATCGGTCTATAACTTCATAAAGCTCCCATAAAAACCGATCTCCCGACTTGACTTCTTGAGCCCTTACAAGCAGCACTTTTTGTCCGATTTGGCTGAAGTTTTGCATGTAGTATTCTGCTATGACATCCAAGACTCTGCCTGCAATTTCGCAGCCCTGTATCTGATTGCACTCATTGACATTAAAAAAAGTTTCCTATGTTTCCCGAAAAAAACTCTCTTTCTTTTTGGAATTTGATTTTAACGTGCATAGTAATCGTCTGTAATCTCATGCTAGCCATATCTGTCTTATGGATTCATAACTTCTATGCAGTACGTCAGGCCGAATTGAACTTCATACTTGAAACGCGCATGGTATTTCTTGTCCAAGACAACAAGAGAGACTTCCGACTACGCGGCTGTTATCATAGCTTACTGTCACGAGTCATGGTACTCTACCTTATCAGCAGAATCATTGTAAGATATTTTCATACCATCAATTGTTAAAGCTCTACACTGCGCATCATAAATATAACCTCATATCCGCTTATGCATTATCACGACTTCCAATATTATTGCATACATACATAAATTTTTGATTAAGTTGATATTACACGACATGTGCTTTGCATATGTATGTAGTATTACTTAGTATTAGCCACAAAAGATTTGACTTTTATGCACCAACTGCGAAGAGAGCGCGCTCTAATCAGTATGTATTCTCTTATATATTGTACTTGTTATACTCACCATCGAAGGATGGGGGTATATTCATTTTATCATTTCGTTTTCAACTCATCGAAATAACCATTTCCGACCCTATAAGTATATATGTATATTCATTATCGTCGTAAAATTCCAAATTAATCTAGCCATGTCCTTCCGTCTGTATATTAAAATCACGGTTCAGTCTTTCAAAAGAGAGTTAACAAGTAAAAGCGTGCTAAGTTCGGCCGGGCCGAATCTTATATACCCTCCACCATGGATCGCATTTTTCGAGTTCTTTTCCCGGCATCTCTTAATAGGCAATCATATTACGATATGGTCCGGTACGGACCACAATTCAATTATATGTTGGAGACATGTATAAAATGTCAACCAATTCGAAAAAGAATTTGGGGGCTCAAGAAGTAATTAGAGGGAACGATTTATATGGGAGCTGTATCAGGCTACAGACCGATTCAGGGCTTAATAAACTCGTATGTTAATGGTCATGCGAGTATACGTCGTACAAAATTTCGGGCAAATCGGATAATAATTGCGACCTCTAGAAGCTCAAGAACTCAAGAACCCAGATCAGTTTATATTGCAGCTATGTCAGGTTATAAACCGATTTGAACCATACTTGGCACAGTTGTTGTAAATGATACCAAAACACTTCATGGAAAATCTCAGTCAAATCGGATAGGAATTGCGCCCTCTAGTGGCTCAAGAAGTCAAGACCCAAGATCGGTTCATATGGCAGCTATATCAGGTTATGGACCGATTTGAACCATACTTGGCGCAGTTGTTGAAAGTCATAGCAAAACACATCATGCAATATTTCAGCCAAATCGGATAGGAATTGCGCCCTCTAGAGGCTCAAGAAGTCAAGACCCAAGATCGGTTTATATGGCAGCTATATCAGGTTATAGACCGATTTGAACCATACTTGGCACAGTTGTTGTAAATGACACCAAAACACATCATGCAATATTTCAGCCAAATCGGATAGGAATTGCGCCCTCTAGAGGCTCAAGAAGTCAAGACCCAAGATCGGTTAATATGGCAGCTATATCAAGATATGGACCGATTTGAACCATACTTATCACAGTTGTTGTAAGTGATACCAAAACACTTCATTGAAAATCTCTGCCAAATCGGATGAGAATTGCGCCCTCTAGTGGCTCCATAAGTCAAGACCCAAGATCGGATCATAAGGCAGCTATATCAAGTTACGGACCGATTTGAAACATAATTAGCACAGTTGTTGAAAGTTATACCAGAATACTACGTGCAAAATTTCAGTTAAATCGGATAGGAATTGCGCCCTCTAGAAGCTCAAGAATTCAATACCCAAGATCGGTTCATATGGCAGCTATATCAGGTTATAGACCGATTTACGCTTTATTTAGCACAGTTATTGGAGGACATAACAAAATACCTCATGCAAAATTTCAGCTAAATCGGACGAGAATTGGGCGCTCTATTGGCTCAAGAAGTCAAGACCCAAGATCGGTTTATATGACAGCTTTCCCAAATTATAAACCGATTTGAATCATAATAAGCACAGTTGTTGAAAGTGATACCAAAACACTTCATGGAAAATCTCAGCCAAAGCGGATAGGAATTGCGCCCTCTAGAGGCTCAAGAACTCAAGAACCCAGATCGGTTTATATTGCAGCTATATCAGGTTATAGACCGATTTACGCCATATTTAGCACAGTTATTAGAAGTTATAACAAAACACCTCATGCAAAATTTCAGCCAAATCGGATGAGAATTGGGCGCTCTATTGGCTCAAGAAGTCAAGACCCAAGATCGGTTAATATGGCAGCTATATCAAGATATGGACCGATTTGAACCATACTTGGCACAGTTGTTGTAAGTGATACCAAAACACTTCAAGGAAAATCTCAGCCAAATCGGATAGGAATTGCGCCCTCTAGAGGCTCAAGAAGTCAAGACCCAAGATCGGTTCATATGGCAGCTATATCAGGTTATGGACTGATTTGAACCATACTTAGCGCAGTTGTTGGAAGTCATAGCGAAACACGTCGTGCAAAATTTCATTACAATCGGATAAGAATTGCGCCCTCTAGAGGCTCAAGAATTCATGACCCAAGATCGGTTCATATGGCAGCTATATCAGGCTATGGACCGATTTGAACCATACTTGGCGCAGTTGTTGGAAGTCATAGCGAAACACGTCGTGCAAAATTTCATTCCAATCGGATAAGAATTGCGCCCTCTAGAGGCTCAAGAAGTCAAGACCCAAGATCGGTTTATATGGCAGCTACATCAGGTTATAGACCGATTTGAACCATACTTGGCACAGTTGTTGTAAATGACACCAAAACACATCATGCAATATTTCAGCCAAATCGGATAGGAATTGCGCCCTCTAGAGGCTCAAGAAGTCAAGACCCAAGATCGGTTAATATGGCAGCTATATCAGGTTATGGACTGATTTGAACCATACTTAGCGCAGTTGTTGGAAGTCATAGCGAAACACGTCGTGCAAAATTTCATTTCAATCGGATAAGAATTGAGCCCTCTAGAGGGAGGGTGAATTCAAGACCCAAGATCGGTTTACATGACAGCTATACCAGATTATGAACCAATTTGAACCATACTTGGCACAAATGTTGTAAATGGTACCAAAACACTTCATGGAAAATCTTAGCCAAATCGGAAAGGAATTGCGCCCTCTAGTGGCTCAAGAAGTCAAGACCCAAGATCGGTTTATATGGCAGCTATATCAGATTATAGGCCGATTTACGCTTTTTTTAGCACAGTTATTGAAAGTCATAACAAAACACCTCATGTAAAATTTTCGGCCAAATCGGATGAGAATTGGGCGCTCTATTTGCTCCAGAAGTCAAGACCCAAGATCGGTTTATATGACAGCTATACCAGATTATGAACCAATTTGAACCATACTTAGCACAGTTGTTGAAAGTGATACCAAAACACTACGTGCAAAATTTCAGTTAAATCTAATAGGAATTGCGCCCTCTAGAGGCTCAAGAAGTCAAGACCCAAGATCGGTTTATATGGCGGCTATATCAAAACTTGGACCGATTTGGCCCATTTATAATACAAATTGACCTACACTAATAAAAAGTATTTGTGCAAAATTTTAAGCGGCTAGCTTTACTCCTTCGAAAGTTTGCGTGCTTTCGACAGACTGACGGACGGACAGGCGGACGGACATGGCTAAATCGACTTGAAATGCCGCCACGATCAAGAATATATATACTTTATGGGGTCTTAGACGCATATTTCGAGATGTTACTAACAGAATGACGAAATTAGTATACCCCGATCCTATGGTGGAGGGCATAAAAAACGATTTGGCTGCAATTTGGAACAATGAGTTGTGCTAGACCAATCGATTTCCGAACCAAATATGGTCCACATCAAACCACATTTAGATGTTGCTGACATATAGACCGATCTGCGGATTAAGGTTCTTAAGCACATAAAAGTCACATTTTTAACCGATTTTACTGAAACCGGATCAGTGAATTGCCTTAGGGCACTTGCTATCCGAACGGAGTATGGTCGAGATGGGACCATATTTGGATATAGCTGTCATATAGACCGGTCTGCTGTTTAAGGTCTATAGCACATAAAGGATGTAGTACCTGATTCGGCCCGGCCGAACTTAAAGCTTTGTTCATATTAAATATTTCGTGCATATCACACGATGTGCACAACTTCAGTGTTGTTACATTTGAAAACCCCAATGGGAATACATAACGTGTAATACCACCTTAAATAATACACATGCACATATACCGATGGACATACATGCATTATATGTATATTTATGCTGACATATAAAAAAAAGTTCACTTTCTGTAATATTGCTGCGCTCTTTGTGTGTGTGTGTGTGTGTCTTAGCGAAGCGGATTAAGTAAATACGAGCACTGCATGCAGCATCTTCGCCAACCTATTCAACCACCAATTGTACCAACAACAACATCAACTACCCCAACTAATGCAGAATGCATAACAATGAACTATCCTCGATAATATTGACTTGCTTTTGAAATATTTACCAGATTCTCAATACTTCCCACTTCAAGCGGAGTCTGCACAGTGTTACGTGGAAAATAATTCGAAAAGATTTCAAATTTACAAAAGGAAATAAAGAGTTTTCCATCAAAAGGTGTTTTTTTTTCAATCCCCGGTATTTCGGTAGCTGTCACATGGGAAACTTTTATTCACAACGCATTAAAATTTTTTAAATCCAATTCAAAAATGGTGGAAAACACGCAGTTACAGTTCGCAAAACTAAAGCATTTTTGTGTCGTCAAGAAGCAACTTTTCGCATCGCAATACAGACAAGATGCAAGATCATCCGTGAATGGATCGCTCTATCGAGAGATGACTAATGATATTTTGGTCGTTGATCTGGACAACGTTTACTTTCAACAAGACGACAAACAGTGGGATGGGAAAAACGTGAAATGAAGTCTTCCATTGTGTAAAGGATAAAAATGTCTTCATGAAATTTTACATGGTTATAGCTGAGGTGTTAACCTATTTATGTGAGGGCCCTAGGGTTTGAGGATCCATTGGGGGGGCCTTCAAAGTTGGTCACCTCGCCCCTACAAAATGTTGATACCAAAAGCGCATTATAGTCAGAACTTAATTAAATTTTTATATCCACCCCTGAAGGATGGGAGTGTATTCATTTTGTCATTCCGCTTGCAACACATCGAAATATCCATTTCCGACCCCATAAAGTAGGGTTGCCCAAAAAGTAATTGCGGATTTTTTAAAAGAAAGTAAATGCATTTTTAATAAAACTTAGAATGAATTTTAATCAAATATACTTTTTTTTACACTTTTTTCTAAAGCAAGCTAAAAGTAACAGTTGATAACTGACAGAAGAAAGAATGCAACTACAGAGTCACAAGCTGCGAAAAAATTTGTCAACGCCGACTATATGAAAAATCCGCAATTACTTTTTGGGCAAACCAATATATTCTTGATCAGCGTAAAAATCTAAGACGATCTAGACATGTCCGTCCGTCTGTCTGTGGAAATCATGCTACAGTCTTTAAAAATAGAGATATTGAGCTGAAACTTTGCACAGATTCATTCTTTTGTCCATAAGCAGATTAATTTCGAAGATGGCTATATCGGACTATATCTTGATATAGCCCCCACATAGACCGATCCGCCGATTTATGGTCAAGGCCCATAAATGCCACATTTATTATCCGATTTTGCTGAAATTTAGGACAGTGAGTTATTTAGGCCTTTAAACATCTTTCTTCAATTTGGCCCGGCCCATAAAAGGCGCATTTATTGTCCGATTATGTCAAAATTTGGGATAGTGAGTTGTGTTAGGCTCTTCGACATCCTTCTTTGATTTGGTCCAGATCGGTCTTAATTTGGATATAGCTGCCATATAGACCGACCTCTCGATTTAAGGTTTTGGGCCCATAAAAGGCGCATTTATTGTCCGATTATGCCAAACTTTGGGACAGTGAGTTGTGTTGGGCCCTTCGACAACCTTCATCAATTTGGCTCTGATCAGTCAAGATATGGATATAGCTGCTATATAGACCGATCTCTGGGCCTATAAAAGACGCATTTACTGTCCGATGTCGCCGAAATTTTGAACAGTGAGTTATGTTAAGCCCCTATACAAACTTCTACAATATGGCACTGATCGGCCCATACAAAACGAATTTACTGTTCGATGTCGCCGAAAGTTGGGACA
>NW_026739297.1:0-7500 GCF_963082655.1 Stomoxys calcitrans | reverse complement strand
GACCCTATAAAGTATATATATTCTTGATCAGCGTAAAAATCTAAGACGATCTAGACATGTCCGTCCGTCTGTCCGTCTGTCTGTTGAAATCACGCTACAGTCTTCAAAAATTGAGATATTGAGCTGAAACTTTGCACAGATTCTTTTTTTGTTCATAAGCAGGTTAAGTTCGAAGATGGGCCAAATCGGACTATATCTAGATATAGCCCCCATATAGACCGATCCGCCGATTTTGGGTCTCAGACCCATAAAAGCCACATTTATTATCCGATTTTGCTGAAATTTGGGACAGTGAGTTGTGTAAGGCCCCCCAACATCCTCCGTCAATTTGGCTCAGATCGGTCCAGATTTGGATATAGCTGCCATATAGACCGAACCTCCGATTTAGGGTCATAGGCCCATAAAAGCCACATTTATTATCCGATTTCGCTGAAATTTGGGACAGTGAGTTGTGTTAGGCCCTTCGACATCCTTCGCCAATTTAACCCAGATCGGTCTAGTTTTGGATATAGCTGCCATATAGACCGATCCTCCGATTTAGGGTCTTAGACCCATAAAAGCCACATTTATTATCCGATTTTGCTGAAATTCGGGACAGTGTGTTGTCTTAGGCCCTTCGATATCCCTCGTTAATTTGGCTCAGATCGGTCCAGTTTTGGATATAGCTGGCATATAGACCGATCCTCCGATTTAGGGTCTTAGACCCATAAAAGCCACGTTTATTATCCGATTTTGCTGAAATTTGAGACAGTGAGTTGTCTTAGGCCCTTCGATATTCTTTATAAATTTGGCTCAGATCGGTTCAGATTTGGATATAGCTGCCATATAGACCGAGCAAAATTTTGTTATACACAGTTGAACAATGACTTGTGCTTATTAGCATTTGGTCCAAATCGGAACATATTCTATATAGCTACTAGGGGTCATAAGGTATGCATTTTTCCCCGGATTTGACGAACGGTGGTTTATACATACCCGAGGTGGTGGGTATCCAAAGTTCGGCCCGGCCGAACTTAACGCCTTTTTACTTGTTTACACTTTTTTTCTAAACAAGCTAAAAGTAACAGCTGATAACTGACAGAAGAAAGAATGCAATAACAGAGTCACAAGCTGTGAAAAAATTTGTCAACGCCGACTATATGAAAAATACGCAATTACTTTTTAGGCAACCCAATATATGTATCGCCCGATTTGCACTTAAATGGCCGCAGAAGCTACAATTTTCAACCGATCTGCACAAAATATGGCACGGATTGTTTTGCTACTGATCTTAACATATCTGCTGGATTTCATCAAAATCTGATCAGATTTGGATATAGCTCCAATATATATGTGTCGCCCGATTTACACTTTTAAGGCTGTAATAAACACAATTTTTACCCGATCTGCAGAAAATTTCGCACGGATTTTTTTGTTACTGATCTTAACATATGCGCGAGATTTCATCAAAAACGATTCAGATTTGGATATAGCTCCCATATACATATCACCTGATTTGCACTAATATGGCCGTAGTAACAACAATTTTCAGACGATCTGTTTGAAAGTCGGTTCAGATTTAGATATAGCTCCCATATACATATTTACTTATATATTGCCCGAATTTATAATTGTAGGATATGTGTAGGGTATTATATAGTTGGTTCCGCCCCACTTTTGCCTTTCCTTACTGGTTTTAATTCAAATTTAGCGAAATTTGCAATATCGTTATGTATAACAAGTAAAAAGGCGTTAAATTCGGCCGGGCCGAACTTTGGCAGTTATATCGAAATATAATCCTATTTGGACCAAATACTAACAAGTAAAAGTCTTTGTTCAATTGTGTTTAACAAAATATTGGTCTTTTTAGTAGCTATATCTAAAAATAAACCGATGTGAACCATATACGACACGGATGTCGAAAAGTCACTGTGTCAAATTTCAGAGAAATCGGATTATAAATGCGGCTTTTATGGGGCCAAGACTTAAAATCAAGATATCGGTCTACATGACAGCCAATCCAAATCTGGATTTGGGCCAAATTGAAGAGGAATTTCGAAGGGCTTAACACAACTCGCTGTCTCAAATTTCGGCGACATCGGACAATAAATGCGCCTTTTATGGGCCTAAGACCCTAAATCGGAGGATCGGTCTATATGGCAGCTATATCCAAATCACGACCGATCTGAAAGAAATTGAAGAGGACTGTCGAAGGGCACAACGCAATTCACTGTCCCAAATTTCGGAGACATCGGAGAATAAATGCGCATTTTAAGGCCCCAAAACCTTAAATCGAAAGATCGGTCTATATGGCAGCTATATTGAAATCACGACCGATCTGAAACAAATTGAAGAGGAATGTCGAAGGGCACAACGCAATTCACTGTCCCAAATTTCGGCGACATCGGAGAATAAATGCGCATTTTAAGGCCCCAAAACCTTAAATCGAAAGATCGGTCTATATGGCAGCTATATCCAAATCTGAACCGATCTGAGCCAAATTCAAAAAGGATGTCGCAGGGCCTAACACAACACACTGTCCCAAATTTTAGCGAAATCGGACAATAAATGCGCCTTTTATGGGTGCAAGACCTTAAATCGAGAGATCGGTCTATATGGCAGCTATATCCAAATCTGTACTAATATGAGCCAAATTGCGGAAGGATGTTGAGGGGCTTAAAGCAACTCACTGTCCCAAATTCTAGCAAAATCGCATAATAAGTGTGGCTTTTATGGGCCTAAGACCCTAAATCGGAGTATGGATGTAAATGGCAGTTATATCCAAATCTGTACCGGACTATGCCAAATTAACGGAGGATGTCGAAGGGCCCAACAAAACACACTGTCCCGAATTTCAGCAAAATCGGATGATAAATGTGACTTTTATGGGCCCAGAACCTTAAATCGAAGGTTCGGTCTATATGGCAGCTATATCAAAATCTGGACCGATCTGGGCCAAATTTCGGTCGAAGGGCCTAATACAACTCACTTTTCCAAATTTCAGCAAAATCGGATAATAAATGTGGCTTTTATGGGCCTAAAACCCTAAATCGGCCGATCGGTTTATATGGGGGCTATATCAAGATATAGTCCTATATAGCCCATCTTCGAACTTGACCTACTTATGGACAAAAAAAGAATCTGTGCAAAGTTTCAGCTCAATATCTCTATTTTTAAAGACTGTAGCGTGATTTCAAAAGAAAGACGGACAGAGGACGGACATGTCTAGATCGTCTTAGATTTTTTCGCTGATCAAGGATATATGTACTTTATAGGGTCGAAAATGGATATTTCGATGTGTTGGAAACGGAATGACAAAATTAATATACCCCCATCCTTCGGTGGTGGGTATAAAAACGTATCTGATATCCAATTGTCGGACCAAGTGTTTGGGGCACCACCACAACCCCCAAAACACCCTTAAATCGGATATATTTAGGGGTGTTTTGGGGGTCCGCCTCTCACCAAAAACATCACCCAAAGAGAATAAATTTACGACCATAGCAATATGGGTCTCAAATGAAAGGTCTTTGGGAGTAAAGCACGAATCTGATATCAATATTTGGGAAAAGTGCCTATGGGCCACCCCAACCCCACAACACAACCCAAATAGTAAGTATTTGCTGACTTTTGCAATATGAAGCTCAAATAAGAGGGTTTTTAAAATGGAACACGAATCCGATATATATTTCCAAGGCCAACTCACTGAGTGGCCGCCCCATCTCCCAAAACACCCCCCAAGCCGGCCATGTTTGCCGACTATGGATATATTTGGCTCAAATTAAAAGTATGTGGGAGTAGACCACGTATCTGATATCAACGTTAGGGCCAACTGTCTAGCGGACATCCCACCACCATAACAACCCCTCAAATAGGACGTATTTGCTCACCAAGATAACTTGAGTCTTCAAGACTGTGGAGCTCGATATTCATTGTGCTATTACAATGCTGATATTTTTTCAGGGCCAAGTGTCTGGGGGACCACCTCACCCCCGAAAACACCCCTAAGTCAGACATCACGAGAATATTGGGCTGAAATAAAGTATTAACATTTCGTAACCAAAGACGAAACGCGTTCCAGTGGTCAGGGTGTTGTAATCTCTGGCCTTCTTTTTCCATTGCAAAAATCGTCTCCTCGCAAAAGAAGAACAAACGAAAAATTTTCATTAATTTTTCGCTAAAATTTTAATTTTTTTTGAAATTTTATCTTTTCGCCCTACCAGGCAAAATGCTTGAAAATTTGAAGTGATTATTGTCGATATCTTTTCCCAAAAATTAAAACCTAAAATTTTAATAATGAAAAATTCCTTCTTGTTTTTTCCTATCTATTTATGGAAGATGTTCCTCCTTAAAAGGGGAACATCTTCCCATATATGGGCCTATCGTAAAGGCTATTAAATTTACTGGAAAACAAGTCATGGCATGGGGTACTGCTGCTCTGTGCGCTTCTTTTCGAGGACCAAAAAAACTTCCCCTACTAAGGGCTATTGATGTTTGTTTTATTTTTCTTCTGTTACTACTGCAGATGATGTGCTCTTTGGGGGAAAGGCACTGAACCAAAAATGTAATATTGCAATTACATTCGAAGAACTTCTTTTTGATGAATTGCACATTCGAGTGACAGAATATTGCAAAAAATGAAAAAATAACGAAATGTAATAATCTGAGGTCGTGCAAATTTCGTTGTGCATACAGTTTGCATATTGCAGCCCAAATTTAAGAAAGTATGAATACTTGGGCAATATGTAGGCTACTTTGTTGCGAAAAATATGGCTCATGCTGCGTCGAATATTTGGACAGATGGGGCGATGGTATGAAAAAGGTTCTATGTCAACATTAAAAGAATCTGAATTAAGCTATCTTAAAACCAGTAAGGAAAGGCAAAAGTCGGCCGGTGCTGTCTTTATAATACCCTACACCTACCTCATAGGTACAAAGTGGGAGCTATAGCTAAGTCTGAATCAATTTTGATGGACCCCGGTGGATGTTTTCAGATGGGTTATTCACAATCGAGTAAATATGTTTAAACTTTAATAACTACGGTTGACAAATGACAACATTGTTCTACATGTAAATCAGAACCGATTTCTATGAAATTCACCAGTAATGTCAAGAGTCATAAGAAAGCCCTTCTTGTCAAATTTCGAGAGAATCGGTTAAGAAATGAGCGTTTAATTGTGATATTTCTCAAAATCGGACGAACATATATATGGGAGCTATATCTAAATCTGAACCGATTATTATTAACTTTTGCACATACATTGAGATTTGACAAAAACGACTTCACGCCAAATTTGGTAAGGATCGGACCAAAATTATGGATTCTACAGCCTTAATAGTTCACATTGGATGAAAGATATATATGGGAGCTATATCTAAATCTGGACCGATTTTTATGAAATTTTGCACACATATGGAGACGTCAAATAAAACACCCCATGCCAAATTTTGTAAAGATCGGTAAAAAACTGTGGTTTCTGCAGCCTTAAACCGCCATATCGGATGAAAGATATATATGGGATCTATATCTACAGGGTGGCTGATGAATATTGCTACAATGATGAATATTGCTACATTTTTTTTTCGGTGTATGGAATACATTTTTCTTTTATTCATGTTAAATTAAATTATTAAATTAATTATTAAATTATTATTAATTAAATTAATTAATTAATTAATTAAATTAATTATTAAATTATTATTATTAAATAGAAAAAAAGTTATTACATTTTTTTTTGGTAGCGGCTTTCATCAGCCACCCTGTACATCTAAACCGATTTTCATAAAATTTTCCACACGTCAAATAAAAGACCACGTGCGAAATATTTTAAAGATCGGACTAAAACTGTGGCTTCTTCAGCCATAAAAGTCCATGTCAGATGAAAGATATATATGGGAGCTATATCTAAATCTGAACAGATTTTTATGAAATTTTGTACACATATGTAGACCTCAAATAAAATACTTAACGCTAAATTTTGTGAAGATCGGAAGAAAATTGTGGCTTCTACCGCCTTAAAAAGCCATATCGAATGAAAGATATATATGGGGACTATATCTAAATCGGAACCGATTTTTTTTCAAAAATAAATAGTTTGTCCTTGGGCCAAAAAAGTGGCATCATGTGCAAAATTTCGTGACAAGCGGACAGCAAATACGACCTGCACTTTAATTACAAGAATACATGGACCCCCAGACGGACAGACAGACAATCGAATCAGAAAGTGATTCTGAGTACGATCGGTATACTTATCAATGGGTCTAGCTCTTCTCATTCATAGCGTTGCAAACAAATGCACAAATCTATAATACCCTGTGGTGGTGCAGGGTATAAAAATTGGGTCCAAGTACCTAGAAAGTCGCCTTAACTCCAAAATTTCTAAAAAACAGACAAATTGGTCATCCATATCAATATGGGGCTTAAATGAAAGGTATTCGGGAGTATATTACGAATCTGGCATACAAAATCAGAACGAAGTGTAGGGGGTCACCCCACCCCGTAAAAACTCCCCATATAACCCATCATTACTATATGAGACTCGGTTTGTTTGTCAAAACAAGTAAAAAGGCGTTAAGTATGGCCGGGCCGAACTTTGGATACCCACCACATTGGGTATATATCTAGACCACCTTTCATCAAAGTCGGTGAAAATTGGACCCATTTGGCCAAGTTGCTGCAAAATGTCGAAGAGCTCTAATTTCGGAGAAATGGGACAATAAATGCACCTTTTATGGTCCCAAAACCTAAAATCGAGAGATCCGGTCTATATGGCAATTATATCCAAATCTGGACCGATATGGGCCAAATTGAAGAAAGATGTCGAGTGGTCTAACTAAACTCACTGTCACCAAATTTCGGTGACATCGGACAATAATGCGCTTTATACAGGCCAAAAACCTTAAATCGAGAAATCGCTCTATATGGCAGCTGTAATCAAATCTGAACCGATCCAGGTCAAATTAAAGAAAGATGTCGAAGGGTTTAAAACAACTCTCTGTACCGAATTTCAGTAAAAAAGGATGATAAATGTGGCTTTTATGGGTCTATGACCCTAAATTGGAGGATTGGTCTATATGGCAGCTCTATCCAAAACTGAACCGATCTGGGCCAAATAGGCGAAGGATGTCGGAGGACCTAATACAACTCACTGCCCAAAATTTCGGCGACATCGGACAATAAATGTGGCTTTTATGAGCCTAAGACCCTAAATCGACGGAACGGTCTATATGGTCTGTTGAAATAGAGATATCTAAAATCTAAATAGAGATCTAAAAATAGAGATATTGAGCTGAAATTTTGCACAAAGGAGATTAAGTTCGAGGACTATATCTTGATATAGCCCCCATATAGACCAATCCGCCGATTTAGGGTCTTTGGCACATTAAAAACCACATTTATTATCCGATTTTGCTGAAATTTTGGACAGTGAGTTGTGTTAGGCTCGCCGACATCATTCGTCAATTTGGCTCAGATCGGTCCAGATTTGGATATAGCTGCCATATAGACCGATCGACCGATTT
>NW_026739296.1:10000-41510 GCF_963082655.1 Stomoxys calcitrans | reverse complement strand
AACTTTAGTTTTATTTGATTTGTATAAGAGTCCCCTTATGAACTATTGATTTTTCTGCCTGTTTGATTTTCTGCCTGCCAACCGTTCAATGCAACCATTATTCCTTCACTCAATTGTGCTAGAGTTGATTTCAAGGAAGACGGGCAGGACGAATGGGTTCATATCATATTCAATGACTAATGTCTTAAACATCAACGACCTTTTTGTTGCTATACCCTCCTACTTTAGAATGGTTTTTTTAGTTTTTTTGAATCATTTTGAAATCATGAGTGCAAAAGTGTTTTTCTTTGGAAGAATGTGCTGTGGAGGAGCAAAACAAAAACTATTTTTACAAAAACCACTATAAAATCACTTTCGTGACTTCAAAACAAAACTTAAGTTTTCTTTTTTATTACCATAGAGAATGCCTTTTTTAAAAAAAACTCCATTTTGCTGTTGTTGTGTGTTTTTGTTATAATGTTACGTTGGAAATACGTACAAATACTCTTGCATGAATGTACATGTGTTTGAACACACACATACAACCATTGGTGTGTGTAGACATATGCATACAAACTATTTTCCCGAATTATTGTTGGTGGTGTAGGGAAATGGGAAATGTTTGCAGGTATAGCCAAGCTTTCAGTTTAGCAAAGCAGAATGTTCCGCAATGTAAAGAAAGGCCATAACAGAGCCTACAGTGGCCAGAGATGAACCCTGTAAGCTTTTGGAAAAGGGCAACATTTGTGTCACCCCCTGGAAAAAGATCAACCTCGAAACCGATTTGGCATTACTTCGAGGTGGACCCCATATCTGGCGTCTACACTTAACACCTCCATTGTGTCTGCGTATATGTCTTCAAATTCGGTCCCAGTTGCCATCTCCCGATAGTCTCCTCTGTATGGTTTGTCTCCTAAGTATGATCCGTTCGAAACTCTCTTTCTCTCTCTCTCTCTCTCTCTCTTTCTCCCTCTCTCTCTCATTCTCTCTTTCTCTTTCTCTCTCTTTCTCTCTCTTTCTCTCTCTCTCTCTATCTATCTCTCTCTCTCGCTCTCTTCTAACTGACGTGATAGATCCTGGGCCGCTCTTAGGTCTTTATATGCATCGGTATTCCTCTGTAGTTTCCAACCCATGTTTCGCTCCTATATATAAGGATGCTGGAGGCCACCGTAGCGCAGAAGTAAGCATGTCCGTCTATGACGCCGAAAGCATCACCTGGGTTCGAATCCAGGCGAGACCATCAGAAAAACAAACAAAATTACAGCAGTGGTTTTCCTAATGCTGGCAACATTTGTAAGGTACTATGCCATGTAAAAGCTTCTCTCCAAAGAGGTGTCGCACTGCAGCACACCGTTCAAACTCGTCTATAAAAAGAAGGCCCCTTGAGCTTGAACTTGAATCGGACTGCACTCATTGATGTGTTAGAAGTTTGCCGCTGTTCCTTAGTGGGCCCCTGTTCATGGGCAAAATTTGCAATATGAGGATGCTATTGCATGTCTCCGTTAAGAGTTTGCACATGCTCAGGAGAGCTCCACCTACATACGTTTGCCATTAGTCGATTTTGTTATGCCTTTATCCTCGCAGTATTTGTCAATCGGATCCCTAGATTCTTGACCGACCGCTTGGTTAACATCCGTAAATCATGAATCACCCGTAAAGGGTGAGTCAATTTTTGGCAGTTGATAAGATCTGAAATTTCCACTAATTCTAGGTAGTTATCCTGCTATTGAATGCCCTTTTCACATCCCGGGTGTACAAGGAGACAATTGGTCTGGAATAGTGGTTTCCTTGCCAAACTGCCACTTCTACCTTCACCAATTCCCCAAGAAATGAGATCGTCGATCTTCCTGTCTGAAAGCCATGTTGTTTCACAGAGATTCCACCTCCCTCAGTCTTAGTGGCCTGGAGCGGCCTTCTGTTGAATGCGCTTTACACATCCCGGGTGGCCAAAAAGAAAATTAATCTGGAATAGTCGTTTGTTTGCCAAGCTGACACTTCCGGCTACTCCACATCTCTAAGATAGTCGATCTTCCTGTCTGAAAGCCGTGTTGCTTCACAGAGAGTTCACCTCCATCAGTGTTAGCGGTCTGCAGCAGCGGATACTCAATCGCTCGAATAGCTTCTCAGTCCTCGAGAGATCCGTGTTAAAGATGGGCGAAGAATGCGTTGCACAGTGGGATTAGAAAAACAAAACTTAATAAAAAATCTGCCATTTGAGGAGCGAGTAGAAATTTTTAGAACTGAGGCGTTAAACTGACGATGTGCAAAATTTCAAGGTCATAGGTGGTACGGGTCCTCTCGGCAGGTGTATAATGTTGATCAACTTAACCAAATTGTTTGATGTAGCCAAATTTTTCATGGATCAACAAGTAAAAAGGCGCTAAACTCGCCCGTGACTTTGGATTTCTTTCGTCATAATCGACCTTTCGTCATAATCCTGGTGAAATACGCATAATTCATATCCCCATAGCAGCTATATCGATATATGGTCCGATTTGGACCAAATTCGACACGGATATTGAGTTGTCTAATAAGTACAAGTCATTTTCCAATTTTTAAGAACAAAAAATTGGTTTTATTGGTAGCAATATCCAAAAATAGACCGATCTGAACTATATACGACACGGATGTCGAAAAGCCTAGCATACGTCAGTGTCAAATTTTGCCGAAATCGGATTATTAATGCGTTTTTTATGGGGCCAAGACTTCAAATCGACAGATTGGTCTATATGGCAGCTATATCCAAACCTAAACCGATCTGGGCCAAGTTGGAGAAAAAAATCAAAGAGCCTAACACAACTCACTGTACACAATTTCGGCGAAATCGGACAATAAATGCGTCTTTTATGGGCCAAAAACATTAAACCGAGAGATGGGTCTATATGCCAGCTATATTGAAATCTGGATCGATCTCTTCCAAATTGAAGATGGATGTCGAAGGGCTCAACACAATATACTGCCCCAAATTTTAGCAAAATCGGATAATAAATGGGGCTTTTATCGGCCTAAGACCTTAAATCGGCGGATCAGTCTATATGGCAACTACATCTAAATCTGAACCGATCTGAGCCAAATTGAAGAAGGATGTCGAAGGGCCTAACACAACATACTGTCCCAAATTTCGGCGACATGCGATAATAAATTCGCCAATTATGGGCCCAAAACCTTAAATCGAGAGATCGGCCTATAAGGCACCTATATCCAAATCTGAACCGATCTGGGCCAAATTGAAGAAGGATGTCGAAGGGCCCAACACAACTAAATGTCCCAAATTTCGGCGACATCGGACAATAAATGCGTCTTTTATGGGCCAAAAACCTTAAACCGAGATATCAGTTTATATGGCAGCTATATCCAAATCTGTACAGATCTGAGCCAAATTGAAGAACGATGTTGAAGGGCCTAACGCACCTCACTATCCCAAATTTCGGCGAAATCGGACAATAAGTGCGCCTTTTATGGACCCAAAACCATTAATCGAGATATCGGTCTATATGGCAGCTATATTCAAATCTGGACCGACAAGCGGCAAATTGAAGAAAGTTGTTTAAAGGTCTAAAACAACTCACTGACTCAAGTTTCAGCAAAATCGGATAATAAATGTAGTTTTTATGGGCCTAACACCCTAAATCGGAGTATTGGTATATATGGCAGCTATATCCAAAACTGGACCGATCTTAGTCAAATTGACGAAGGATGTCGAAGGGCATAACCCAACGCGCTGTCCCAAATTTCAGCAAAATTGGATAATAAATGTTGCTTATATGGGCCTAAGACCCTAAATCGGAGTATCGGTCTATATGGCAGCTATATCCAAAACTTTACCGATCTGGGCCAAATTGAAGAACGATGTTGAAGAACCCAACACAACTCAATGTCCCAGATTTCGGCGCAATCGGTCAATAAATGCGCCTTTTATGGTCCCAAAACCTTAAATCGGAGTATCGGTCTATATGGCAGCTATATCCAAAACTGGACCGATCTGAGCCAAATTAAAGAAGGATGTCGAAGGGCCTAACACAATTCACTGTCCCAAATGTCAGCAAAATCGGATAATAAATGCGCCTTTTATGGGCCAAAAACCTTAAACCGAGAGATCAGTCTATATGGCAGCTATATTCAAAACGAAACCGATCTCAGCCAACTCGAAGCATAATATTGAAGGGCCTAACACAACTCACTGTCCCAAATTTCAGCAAAATCGGATAATAACTGTGGCTTTTATGGACCCAAAACCTAAACCGAGAGATCGGTCTATATGGCAGCTATATCCAAATCTGGACCGATCTAGGCCAAATTGACGAAGGATGTCGAAGGGCCTAACCCAACGCGCTGTCCCAAATTTCAGCAAAATCGGATAATAACTGTGGCTTTTATGGGCCCAAAACCTAAACCGAGAGATCGGTCTTTATGGCAGCTATATCCAAATCTGAACCGATCTGAGCCAAATTGAAGAAGGATGTCGAGGGGCCTAACACAACTCACTGTCCCAAATTTCAGCAAAATCGGATAATAAATGTTGCTTATATGGGCCTAAGACCCTAAATCGGAGTATCGGTCTATATGGCAGCTATATCCAAAACTTTACCGATCTGGGCCAAATTGAAGAACGATGTCGAAGGACCCAACACAACTCAATGTCACAAATTTCGGCGCCATCGGTTAATAAATGCGCCTTTTATGGCCCCAAAACCTTAAACCGAGAGATCGGTCTATATGGCAGCTATATCCAAATCTGGACCGATCTGGGCCAAATTAAAGAAGGATGTCGAAGGGCCTAACACAATTCACTGTCCCAAATGTCAGCAAAATCGGATAATAAATGCGCCTTTTATGGGCCAAAAACCTTAAACCGAGAGATCAGTCTATATGGCAGCTATATTCAAAACGAAACCGATCTCAGCCAACTCGAAGCATAATATTGAAGGGCCTAACACAACTCACTGTCCCAAATTTCAGCAAAATCGGATAATAACTGTGGCTTTTATGGACCCAAAACCTAAACCGAGAGATCGGTCTATATGGCAGCTATATCCAAATCTGGACCGATCTAGGCCAAATTGACGAAGGATGTCGAAGGGCCTAACCCAACGCGCTGTCCCAAATTTCAGCAAAATCGGATAATAAATGTTGCTTATATGGGCCTAAGACCCTAAATCGGAGTATCGGTCTATATGGCAGCTATATCCAAAACTTTACCGATCTGGGCCGAATTGAAGAACGATGTCGAAGGACCCAACACAACTCAATGTCCCAGATTTCGGCGCAATCGGTCAATAAATGCGCCTTTTATGGTCCCAAAACCTTAAATCGAGAGATCGGCCTATATGGCAGCTATATCCAAACCTGAACCGATCTGAGCCAAATTGAAGATGAATACCGAAGGGCCCAACACAATTCAATGTCCCAAATTTCGGCGACATCGGACAATAAATGCGCCTTTTATGGGCCAAAAACCTTAAACCGAGAGATCAGTCTATATGGCAGCTATATTCAAAACGAAACCGATCTCAGCCAATTCGAAGCATAATATTGAAGGGCCTAACACAATTCACTGTCCCAATTTTCAGCAAAATCGGATAATAAATGGGGATTTTATGGGCCTAAGACCTTAAATCAGAGTATCGGTCTATATGGCAGCTATATCCAAAACTGGACCAATCTGAGCCAAATTGAAGAAGAATGTCGAAGGGCCCAACACAACTCAATGTCCCAAATTTCGGCGCTATCGGTCTTTAATGCGCCTTTTATGGGCCCAAAACCTTAAACCGAGAGATCGGTCTATATGGCAGCTATATTCAAATCTGGACCGATCTGGGCCAAATTGAAAAATGATGTCGAAGGGTCTAACGAAACATACTGTCCCAAATTTCGGCGACATGCGATAATAAATTCGCCAATTATGGGCCCAAAACCTTAAATCGAGAGATCGGTCTATACGGCAGCTATTGTATATCCAAATCTGGACCGATCTGACCCAAATTGAAAAGTATCTCATGGGGCTTAGCTCAACTAACTGTCCCAAACTTCGGCGACATGGGACAATAAATGCGCCTTTTATTGTCCCAAAACCTTAAGTCGTGAGATCGTTCTATATGGCAGCTATATCCAAATCTATACCGATCTAGGCCAAATTGAAGAAGGATGTCGAAGGGCCTAACACAACTCACGGTCCCAAATTTCAGCAAAATCTGATAATAAATGTGGCTTTTATGGGCCTAAGACCCTAAATTGGCGGATCGGTCTATATGAGGGCTATATCAAGATATAGGCCGATATAGCCCATCTTCGAACTTAACCTGCTTATGGACAAGAAAAGAATCTGTGCAAAGTTTCAGCTCAATGTCTCTATTTTTAAAGACTGTAGCGTGATTTCAACAGACAGACAGACTGACATGTCTAGATCGTCTTAGTTTTGTACCCTGATCAAGAATATATAAACTTTATAGGGTCGTAAATGGATTTTTCGAGGTGTTGCAAACGGAATGACAAAATTAATATATCCCCATCCTTCGGTGGTGGTTATAAAAAGATTCGAAGAACTTTTTCGAACTATTGGGAAGGTTGTTAGGATCTGGTGTTTCCTAAGCCATAAGGGGTTGCGGGGAACGAAGTGAAATAAGTGAATCCTCCCTGGCAAGAGCTTCTCGGTAGGGTAACGCGTGAATGAGGCGACGGCTTGGTCTTTGTGCTCATTTTGGCAATGACCATGAGGAAGAATATTTCACCAGACAGGACATAACGTCAGGTCGAGCTCCTTTTTATACCCTCCACCATGGGATAAGGGGGTATTCTAATTTCGCTAATCAGTTTGTAACACCTCGAAATATGCATCTAAGACCCCATAAAGTATACATAGTTATGATCGTGATGAGATTTTAAGTCGATTTGGTCATGTCCGTCTGTCCGTCCGTCTGTCCGTCCGTCTGTCCGTCCGTCTGTCCGTCCGTCTGTCCGTCCGTCTGTCCGTCCGTCTGTCCGTCCGTCTGTCCGTCCGTCTGTCTGTCTGTCTGTCTGTCCGTCCGTCTGTCTGTCTGTCCGTCCGTCCATCTGTCCGTCCGTCCATCTGTCCGTCCGTCTGTCCGTCCGTCCGTCCGTCCGTCCGTCTGTCTGTCTGTCTGTCTGTCTGTCTGTCTGTCCGTCCGTCCGTCTGTCCGTCTGTCCGTCTGTCCATCTGTCCGTCCGTCCGTCTGTCCCTCCGTCCGTCTGTCCGTCTGTCCGCCCGTCTGTCCGTCCCTCCGTCTGTCCCTCTGTCGCAAGCACGCTAACATTCGAAGAAGTAAAGCCAGGCGCTTGTAATTTTGCACAAATACTCCTTAGTAGTGTAGGTCAGTTGGGATCGTAAATGGGCTATGTCGTTCCATGTTTTGATATAATAGCTGCCTTATAAGCCGATATTGGATCTTGACTTCTTGAGCTTCTACAGGAAGTCTTAGTGAGTTGGTATCATTTCCGACAACTGCGCCAAGTATGGTCTAAATCGGTTGATAACCTGATATATCTGCCATATAAAACGACTTTGGGTCTTGATTTCTAGAGTTTCTAAATTTCGCAATTCACATCCGATTGGGCTGAAATTGTGCATGAAGTGTTCTAGTATGACTCCGAACAACTGTGCCTAGTATAGTCTGAATCAGTCCATAACCTGATATAGCACCCATATAAACAGTTCTACCGATAAGATTTCTTGATCCTCTAGAGGTCGTAATTCCTATCGGATTTGGATAGGATTTAAAATTTTGCATGACGTGTTTCGTTATGACTTCCAACAACTGTGCTAAGTGTGTTTGAAATCGGTTGATAAACTGATATAGCTGTCTTGGATCTTGATATCTTGGTCTTCCAGAGGGCGCAATTCTTATCGGATTTGACCAAAATTTTACATGAAGTGTTTTATTTGGATTTTTAACAACTGTGTCAAGTATGGTCCAATATTGTCCATATCCTGACATAGCTGCCATATTAACCGATCTTGGATCTAGACTTCATGAGCCACTAGAGGGCACAATCCTTGTCCGATTTGGCTGAAATTTTGCATGAGGTGTTTTATTATGACTTTCAACAACCGTGCTGAGTATGGTTGAAATCGGTTCATAACCAGATATAGCTGTCATATAAATCTATCTGGGGTTTTCAATTCTTGAGCCTCTAGAGGGCGCAATTTCTATTCGATTTGGCTGAAATTTTGAACGACGTGTTAGGTTGTGACTTCCAACAACTGTGCCAAGTATGCTTAAAATCGGTTCATAACCTGATATAGCTGCCATATAAACCGATCCTGAATCTTGACTTCTTGAGCCACAAGAGAGCGCAATTCTTATCCGATTTGGCTGAAATTTTGCAAGAAGTGGTTTGTTAAATGTAAGCTAAAGCTTCTCTGATAGTAAATTTGCAAAGGCGATTTAACTTTTTTCTCCTCGCCTTAAAGTTGTTACCCTAAAACTCCCAGGTTGTCCTTCTCTGATCCACCATATAAATGCAAAAAAAAAAAATGTCAAGGAAAAAAAAACTCAGCAGGTAATTCAACACAATGCGCCGCCACACGTGAGTCTCACTGTCTACCATAAATTGCGGCAGACTACCATGGGCTAAATAACAGTAGGAAAACAAAAACAACAAAACAACAACAATTACAATTGCTAACAAAATTCTACGCCACGATGCCATCATGGCACACTCTCCACACAAACTTTGAACACCCCAAAACCCCCTAAATCTCCAACGCCAAAACAGAAACACAATGGTAAAGTGATGATATTCGCGTGCTAGAAAGCACTTACAAAACTTTAATTAAGCTCATTTTCATGGAGAGAAAAATTTCGCTAGTTTAATTTTAATTTACGCCAATGTTTTGGAAAATGTTGTTAAAACCACAACCAAAGAGAGAGAGAGAGGCGGCAAAAGGACGAAAGCAAAAAAAAAAAAAAAAAAAAAAACAGGAATTCAACAATCTTGAGTACACTCTGAAAAAAAAATTCTTCCTTCAGTTATACTAACATAAATGTGTGATTATTATCAATAGCATTAAGGGATTATCAGCAGCGCCATCTATGGGTATACTTACAATTTTTGCCACTTCATTGTGTTAAAAAGATGCGATAGTCAATAAATTGATATTCTTTATAATTATCAAGCTTCTGCGAAAAACGTTTATACTGTCCACCTAAGTTTGTCATTTCTTCTAGGGCGGTGCCAAAAATAGCCGACCTGACATATAGATGGCGCTAGTAGTATGAAAGTAATTACTTTCGTGGAAGGTGATACAATTTTAAATATTTTACGGATTAAGCTCCCTAGGTTTACTTTTGGTTTACAAACTTAAAAAAATGGCACGACGAAACACAATTTGCCAGTAATAACGAGATTACGGTTGATGGCTGTTTAGAGGAGCCAGTTTTTATTACAAACAGGGGCCAATAGTTTTTGAAAATTTTTGTTGAGCAATAACAAACAAGTAAAAAGGCATTAAGTTTGGAAGGATAGGGAAGGGTCCAACACAACTCTTTATACCAAATTCATAGGTAAAAACATTCATCTTTTATGAGCCTTAATTCGAGAGATCGGTTCATATTGGTTGCCCAAAAAGTAATTGCGGATTTTTCATATAGTCGGCGTTGACAAATTTTTTCACAGCTTGTGACTCTGTAATTGCATTCTTTCTTCTGTCAGTTATCAGCTGTTACTTTTCGCTTGCTTTAGAAAAAAAGTGTGAAAAAAGTATATTTGATTAAAGTTCATTCTAAGTTTTATTAAAAATGCATTTACTTTCTTTTAAAAAATCCGCAATTACTTTTTGGGCAACCCATTATATCTTCAAATATAGTCCGACCAGAAAAATATAGGACAGGAATATCGAAAAGCTCGAAAGGGCTTACCAAGCCAATTTTAGTGAAATCGGACAATTAATGCGCCATTTATAGATCCAAGGCCTTAAGTCCGGAGATCGCAACTTCTTCTTCTATATAAAAATTAATTTATATTTTTTGGTTTGTATGTTCGTTTTTTGTACCCACCACCGAAGGATGGGGGTATATATTAATTTTGCCATTCCGTTTGCAACACATCGCAATACCCATTTCCGACCCTATAAAGTGTATATATCCTTGATCAGCGTAAAAATCTAAGACGATCTAGACATGTCCGTCCGTCTGACTGATGAAATCAAGCTACAGTCTTCAAAAATAGAGATATTGAGCTGAAACTTTGCACAGATTCTTTTTTTTTTGTCCATAAGCAGGTCAAGTTCGAAGATGGGCAATATCGGACTATAACTTGATATAGCCCCCATATAGACCGATCCTGCGATTTATGGTCTTAGGCCCATAAAAGCCACATTTATTATCCGATTTTGATGAAATTTGGGACAGTAAATTGTGTTAGGCCCTTCGACATCCTTCGTTAATTTGGGCCGGATCAGTCTAGATTTGGATATAGCTCCCATATAGACCGATCCTCCGATTTAGGGTCTTAGGCCAACAAAAGCCACATTTATTATCAGATTTTGCTGAAATTTGGGACAGTGAGTTGTGTTAGGCCCTTCGGCATTCTTCGTCAGATCAGTCCAGTTTTGGATATAGCTGCCATATAGACCCACCTCCGATTTAGGGTCTTAGGTCCATAAAAGCCACATTTATTATCCGATTTTGCTGAAATTTGGGACAGTGCGTTGTATTAGGCCCCTCAACTTCCTTCGTTAATTTGGCCTAAATCGGTTAAGATTTGGATACAGCTGCCATATAGACCGATCCTCCGATTTAAGGTATTAGGCCCATAAAAGCCACATTTATTATCCGATTTGACTGAAATTTGGGACAGTGAGTTGTGTTAGACCCTTCGAAATCCTTCGCTAATTTGGGCCGGATCGGACCAGATTTGGTTTAAACTGCCATATAGACCGATCCTCAGATTTAGGGTCTTAGGTCCATAAAAGCCACATTTATTATCAGATTTTTCTGAAATTTGGGTCTGTGAGTTGTGTTAGGCCCTTCGACATCCTTCTTCAATTTGGCCCAACTATATCCAGATTTGGATATAGTTACCTTATAGACCCACCTCGGATTTAGGTTCTTAGGTCCATAAAAGCCACATTTATTATCCGATTTTGATTTGGGATAGTGAGTTGTGTTAGGACCTTCAATATCCTCCTTCAATTTCGCTCCGATCGGTCCAGATTTGGATATAGCTGCCATATAGACCGATCTCTCGGTTTCAAGTTTTGGGGCCATAAAAAGCGCATTTATTGTCCGATGTCGTCGCAATTTGGGATAGTGAGTTTTGTTAGGACCTTCGATATCTTTCTTCAATTTCTCTGCGATCGGTCCAGATTTGGATATAGCTGCCATATAGACCGATCTGTCGATTTTAAGTTTTGGGGCCATAAAAAGCGCATTTATAATCCGATTTCACTGAAATTTGACACAGTGACTTATGTTAGGCTTTTCAACAGCCGTGTCGTATTTGGTTGCCCAAAAAGTAATTGCGGATTTTTCATATAGTCGGCGTTGACAAATTTTTTCACAGCTTGGGACTCTGTAATTGCATTCTTTCTTCTGTCAGTTATCAGCTGTTACTTTTAGCTTGCTTTAGAAAAAAAGTGTAAAAAAAGTATATTTTATTAAAGTTCATTCTAAGTTTTATTAAAAATGCATTTACTTTCTTTTAAAAAATCCGCAATTACTTTTTGGGCAACCCAATATATGGTTCAGGTCATTTATTTTTAGAAATAGCTACTAAAAATACCAATATTTTGTTATACACAATTGAACAATGACTTGTTCATATAAGTATTTGGTTAAAATCGGATTATATTTTGATATAGCTGCTATGGGGCATAAGGTATACTTTTTCACCGGATTTTGACGAAAAGTGGTTTACATATATACCAGAGTTGGTGGATATCCAAAGTTCGGCTTGGCCGAACTTAACGCCTTTTTACTTGTTTTCTCTCTGTGTGCCTTAGCAAAAACCCAGTAGCTACAGCAAGCTCAGGGATAAAAACTTGTTATAAGTGTGTACTTCAGAACGACAAGGAAGAACTTTGAACTGTCGAACAATCAAAAGTAGCTGCCAATGATGGCTTCAAAGGCCATCGTTTGCATCTACCCTCCGAGTGAAAGGCAATTTTTTGCCAGTATCCAATTGTGTGTGTGTGTTTTCTCTAGCAGCGCTTCAGCTCCATGGCAATCAAATATTAATCATGACCACACATCATTTATAACAATAACACCCCATTCAACGTAAACCAAAAACTAAATTCAAGAATCTTTTAAGCTCACCAAAACTCAAAAGAAAACAAAAACCCATAACACGCTTAAAGCTTTTGAACCACCCCACGCAGCATAAGCCAACTAACGCACTGTCAATAAAATGTTTATTTAATGACTGTTTTTTTATTGTTTTTTATGAACATTTGCTTAAGTTGTAACCGAATAAAGCTAAAAACCCCAACAACATAAACTACAACTATGGGTCATAATTATTATAATGAGCCATAAACTCCCATATGAGTGTGTGTGTGTGTGTGTGTGTATATTGCCATTGTATATGACCATCAATTTGGATGTATGAATGGCAGATTTCCTGACTAATCGCCGAGCTCAAGGACAGCTTGGTTTTTCGTTTCTTGCACCTTTAAGGCAAACGGAAAAATTATAAAACAATCAAGTAATTATTTCCAGACACAAATTTATTTAAATGTTTATTTAAGTTGTAAGGGATTCGAATAATTGAAGTCGTATAGAAATAATGATAAAAACATAATAAAAATCGGCATTAATTATATTTTGACAAGTGAGGTACGGAAGAAGAAGTTTGAGGATAGTGAAATTGGAAATAATTTGAAAACTCTTTTTTAAAAAGCTTTCCCTGCTTAAATGTTTTTGTCAACTACTATAGGAGGCCACCGTAGCGCAGAGGTTAGCATGTCCGCCTATGACGCTGAATGCCTCGGTTCGAATCCAGGCGAGACCATCAGAAAAAATGTTCAGCGGTGGTTTTCCCCTCCTAATGCAACATTTGTGAGGTACTAAGCCATGTAAAACTTCTCTCCAAAGAGGTGTCGCACTGCGGCACGCCGTTCGGACTTGGCTATGAAAAGGAGGCCCCTTATCATTGAGCTTAAAACTTGAATCGGACTGCACTCATTGATATGTGAGAAGTTTGCCCCTGTTCCTTAGTGGAATGTGAATGGGCAAAATTAGTTATTAGTACTATGGGATAGGGGGTATACTCATTTCATCATTCCGTTCACCTCGAAATATCTATTGGGTTGCCCAAAAAGTAATTGCGGATTTTTTAAAAGAAAGTAAATGCATTTTTAATAAAACTTAGAATGAACTTTAATCAAATATACTTTTTTTACACTTTTTTTTCTAAAGCAAGCTAAAAGTAACAGCTGATAACTGACAGAAGAAAGAATGCAATTACAGAGTCAAAAGCTGTGAAAAATTTTGTCAACGCCGACTATATAAAAAATCCGCAATTACTTTTTGGGCAACCCAATATTTCCGACCCTACAAAGATTTCTGATCGTTGTAAAATCATACCACTATTTAATGTCTTCGTGTCTGTCCATCCACTATTTTGTTGCCAAATAGACCGATTTGCCCGTTGATGGTCTTACGCCCATAACAGACGCCTATATTACCCGATTGTTCTGACATTTGTCACAGTGAGATGTTTGAAGTTTTCTGTGATCCAACCCGATTATGGTCCAGTTCAGAATATATTTGGATATAGCTGCCATATAGACCGATTCACAGTATTGCCAAATCGAACTATCTTGGAAATAATTCTGAAACGGAAAGAGATATGGACACAAATCTTAAAATAGTCAATGTTGAGCTGTGGTGTCCAAAAAAGTACTCATTTGGGAACCCTATTAGGTTCAGGGGCTGATCCATGGAGTTTGGAAGTTGGTCACCTTGAGCATGTCAAAATTTTAATTGCTTGCCAAACAGTCGATTAAGGGCCGATTGGCTTGATTCGTTTTTATACCCACCGCCTTTGTATAAGGAGGTATACTCATTTAGTCATTCCATTTGCAACACATCGCCATATACATTTGCGACCCTACAAAGTATCGGATCGTCTATCCGTCCGTGTGTCCGTCCGTTGTACTCACTCTACAGTCTTTAAAAATTGAGATATAATGCTGAAATTTTGCACAGACTCCTTTTTATAACCTACATCAACACTGTGGCACAGGGTATTATAACAAATCAGGCCTTTTTCGAAAAAAAAGGAGGATTTCAATCGGGTCCTGAATCAAATATGATCGAGATCAGCCCCCTATTTGCATATTACTTAGTGGAATTGTTTTAAAAAGAGGATGGTTAATTTATCCAAGGTGGTGGGTATCCAAAGCTCGGCACGGCCAACACGATTTTATATCCCCCACCATAGGATGGGAGTATACCAATCTACTCATTCCGTTTGTAATAACTAGAAATATTGATCTGAGACCCCATAATGTATATAAATTCTGGATCGTCTCGACATTCTACTACGATCTAGCCATGTCCGTCAGTCCGACTGTCTGCCGAAATTACGATAGCGTTCGAAAGCGTAAAGCTAGCGGCTTGAAATTTTGCACAGATACTTAATATTATGTCATTGGAGATTGTAAATGGGTCATATAGGTTCAGATTTAGATACAGCTCCCATATAAAACGATCTCCCGATTTGAGTTCTTGAGCCCCTGGAACCTTAATATTTGTCCGATCTAGCTAAAATTTTGCACATGGTGTTCTGTTATGACTTCCAACAACTGTGCCAAGTACGGACCAAATCGGTCAAGAACCTGATTTAGCTCCCAGGGGGTTGTTATGGGGGATAGGGCGGCCACTCAGTGGCTTGTCCCTGAAAATATATATCAGATTCGTGTTCCACTCTAAAATACCTCTTCCTCATCATGTTGCAATGGTCAGCAAACACGCCCTTTTCGGGTGGTGTTATGGGGGTGGGGTGGCACCATAATCACTTTTCCCGAATACTGATATCAGATTGGTGCTTTACTCCCAAAGACCTTTTATTTGAGCCTCATATTGCGATGATCGTAAATTCGTCCCCTTTGGGGTGGGGGTATTTTTGAAGATGGGTGGCCCCCCAAGCACTTTGACCCACACTTGGATATCGCATTCATATTCTACACTCAAATATCTTTTGCCATGGTCAGTAAATAAGTCCTATTCAAGGGGTGTTTTGGTGAAGGGTTGGAGCCCAGAAACTTGCTCCCACATATGGATATCGAATTCGTATTCTACTCACAAATACCTGTCATTTAAGTCCCATATTGCCATGGTCGGTAAATATGTCCGATTTAGGGGTGTTTTGGGGCTTGGGGTGGTCCCCCTAGCACTTGGTCCGACAATTGGATATCAGATACGTTTTCTTATCTTAAATACATATCATTTGAGTCCCATATTGTCGTGATTGGGGTAAATATATATTTGGTAGGTTTTAGGGTGGGGCAGCCCCCCTAGGTAGCCCATCCGAAATTTGGATACCAAATTTTTGATTTTAACTCACTTTAAGAGATCACATTTGGATACCAAATTTTTGATTTTAAGTCGCTATAAGAGATCACAGCGAAATTGTCGCTTAAATCGCACCACCCATCTCCAAGATCTGCCGTTTCTAAAAAACCAGTGTAAGGGGGAGTGTCCGCCCCCTCTTTAGAAATCAAAAATGTAGTACCCTATTTTCACCACCATCTTTGAAAATGTGAAGAAATTTGTTTCAGACGTTTTGAGAGATAGACAAACAAACAAACAAACACAAATTGATTTTTATACCCTACACCACTACTCTGCTACAGGGTATTACAGCTTGATGCATTTGTTTGTAACAGGAAGGAAGGAAAAGACATAGATCCATTTATAAGTAAACTGATCGACTTGGAATCACTTTCTGATACGATTTAGCTATGTCCATCTGTCTGTCTGTCTGTCTGTCCGTCTGTCTGTCTGTCCATCTGTCTGTCCGCCTGTCTGTCTGTCCGTCTGTCTGTCTGCCTGTCCGTCCGTCAGTGTGTCCGTCTGTCTGTCCGTCTGTCTGTCCGTCTGTCTGTCCGTCTGTCTGTCCGTCTGTCTGTCCGTCTGTCTGTCCGTCTGTCTGTCTGTCCGTCTGTCTGTCTGTCCGTCTGTTTGTCCGTCTGTCTGTCCGTCTGTCTGTCTGTCCGTCTGTCTGTCTGTCCGTCTGTCTGTCTGTCCGTCTGTCTGTCCGCCTGTCTGTCTGTCCGTCTGTCTGTCTGTCCGTCTGTCTTTCCGTCTGTCTGTCCGTCTGTCTGTCCGTCTGTCTGTCCGTCCGTCTGTCTGTCCGTCTGTCTGCCCGTCTGTTTGTGCGTCTGTCTGTCCGTCTGTCTGTCCGTCTGTCTGTCTGTCCGTCTGTCTGTCTGTCCATATTAATTTGTACACAAAGTACAGGTCGCAGTTTTCATCCGACCGTCTTAAATTCGGTACAGGCATTTTTTTCGGCCTAGAGACAAAGCGTATTGAAATTGGAAAAAATCGGTTCAGATTTGGATATAACTCCCATATATATATGCTCGTCCGATATGCAGTAATAATGCAATAAAATGGTCATTTGCTAACCGATGCTCTCGAAATTTGACAGAAAGGATTTTCTTATAACTCTCAACAATACCGGTGAATTTCAAAGAAATCGGATCAGATTTATATATAGCTCTCATACATATAAATATATATATCGCCCGATTTTCACTCTTAGCACCACTGCAAGCGCATTTACTGACCAATCTTCACAAAATTATGTATAACGATTTCCTTGACGACTTGCACAATGTTAATAAAGTTTGGTCGACATCGGTTCAGATTTAGATATAGCCACCATATATATGTTCGTCCGATTTGCAGTAATATGGCAATAAAATGGTCATTTGTTGACCTATTCTGTCGAAATTTTGCAGGAAGGATTTTCTTATGACTCTTAACAATATCGGTGCATTTCAAAGAAATCG
This sequence comes from Stomoxys calcitrans, assembly GCF_963082655.1. Lineage (NCBI taxonomy): Eukaryota > Metazoa > Arthropoda > Insecta > Diptera > Muscidae > Stomoxys > Stomoxys calcitrans. The sequence goes on along the minus strand of NW_026739296.1, from coordinate 24,553 downwards.
AATCAGATTTAAATATAGCACTCATATCTATTTGGTTGCCCAAAAAGTAATTGCGGATTTTTCATATAGTCGGCGTTGAAAAATTTTTTCACAGCTTGTGATTCTATAATTGCATTTTTTCTTCTGTCAGTTATTAGCTGTTACTTTTAGCTTGCTTTAGAAAAAAAGTGTTAAAAAGTATATTTGATTAAAGTTCATTCTAACTTTTATTAAAAATGCATTTACTTTCTTTTAAAAAATCCGCAATTACTTTTTGGGCAACCCAATATATATATCGCCCGATTTTCACTCCTAGAGTCACTGCAAGCGCATTGTTTGACCAATCTTGCCAAAATTTTGCAAACCGCTTTCCACGACAATTGCCACAGTATCTGAGGAGTTTGTTCGAAATCGGTTCAGATTTAGATATAGCTCTCATATATATGTTCGTCCGATTTTGAAAAATATTGCAAAAAAATGGTTATTTGTTATCCGATTCAGTCGAAATTTTGTAGGAAGGATTTTCTTATGACTCTCAATGTAACTGGTGAATTTTATGGAAATCGGCTTAGATTTAGATATAGCTGTCATATATGTATATGGCCAGATTTTCACCACAATAGCCACTGCAAGCGCATTGTTTTACAAATTTTGCACAACGCTTTCCTCGACGACTACCACATTATCTGAGATGTTTTTCTCGATATCGGTTCAGAAGTAGATGTAGCTCCCATATATATGTTCGTCAGATTTTGGGTTATTTGCCATAATGTTGTCATTTGTCAACCGTAGTTTTTACAGTTTGAACATATTTTCTCCCCGAGGTCCATCAAAATTGGTTCAGAATTGGATATAAGTCCCACATTGTACTTATAGGGTAGTTGTATGGTATTATATAGTCGGCACCGCCCAACTTTTGCCCTTCCTTAGTGGTTTTTTTATCCTATATTTGTAATCTACTGTCAAATAATTTTCATTTGAGGCCCATATTGGCATGAACGTCGAATATATCTGTTTAGAGGAGTTTTTCGATTCTGGAGGTCCGCTGGATACTTGGACCCAAATTTTAATACGATAATTGCTTTCTAGTCTCCAATACCTTTCATTTGATACCCATATTGTGCCTATCGGTTTACCTTTGGTTTTGGATGGCGTTGTTGGGGTAAGGGGAGGGACCGCCTCCATCCGATATCTAAAAATTATATAGCCTATGTTTCCTTCCAGACAAACTTATACAAGAAAATCGGTTCAACCGTTTTCGATTCTCCGGAACAAACAAAAAAACCAAGTCCCATATAGTCATGATGGGTCATATGCCCCTTTAAAACGTTTTTTTTTTTTTTTTTTTTTTTGAGCGAAGGGAGACCCCCTCTACTTCGATCTTATTTTGTATGCCAGATTCGTAATCTTCTCCCGAATACCTTTCATTTGAGACCTATATTGACATGAACGCCCAATATGTCTGTTTGGGGGAATTTTAGGATAGGGGCGGCCCGTTGGGTACTTAGCTCCAAATTTTAATACCATATTCGTATTCTATTTTCCAATGCCTTTTATTTGATACCCATATTGTCCCTCTTTTGAGGGCTGATTCACATGCAATAGAGTTATTGAATCTTTCCCTGGTCTCCATAATCCACATTTGCCCCTCTCACTCACCGCTGTAGCTCTGTACTATTCTAAGGACGATAAGGACGTGTAAATCGCAAATCAATCCCATACTTCCGATGGAGAATATACAGCTAGCCATGTCAGTGTTTTTATTATAACGTACTGGAGACCGTAGGAAAAGTCACATCATACACTGTTTGAAGAATCTCAGCGATTGCTGAACAGAGGCGGGAACCTTTTGGTGATGCTTATATTCTGGACGGGATCAAAGCTTGGGGGCCCGTCAACTACATCCATCACCAAACATTCTGCAAGACTGAGGTGTATTAAGTGGTCTATTCCGCATGATTTTCCCTTTGCAAAACATCATTTTAAATCACTTTATGAAAAACATTCCCCTTCAAAAGGTTTAAATCTCAAAAAGGACTTTTTTCATATTTGTTATTTGTCCTCGACAAGACATTGCTGCTAATAACACTTGCGATATGATCTTATCAATGTCATCAAAAAGACTTTCCCATTATAACTAATTCGTGTCCTGTGGTCATAAACTGTTAACATTGCAGCAAAGTATCCTTTTCAAAAAAAAAAAAAAAAAATGCAGGAAACACACATTTTTAAACACACACATGTACACACATGCACACTCATTGCTCCTGATAACATCACGCGTAAATATGTGTCTTGTACAAAACTACACACATACTTATACACTCCCTACTTTCCTTAAAATGACAGTGAAACTAAGTGAGCACAACGATGATACTTTACCAACAAAATCGAGAACATCGACTTGGGTATGAAAAAAAAAAACAAGAAACTGGTATCACCGGACATAAAAGAAACTTTACCATGGAAAATAACCTTTTTACCCCTAATAACAACAATAACATCAACCACTACAGCAATACAAATAATAATACGAGTTGTGGCAATAGCATGGGGCAACATTCCTAGCCCACACTAACAACGATGGCTAACTACAAAATTTCATAAACTAATACAAATCTCATTCAAAGTTATTGTGAATGTGTTGGTGAGAATTTCCTTCTTGTTTGTGTATGTGACCAGCTATACTTTCTACACATGAGCACATGTCAAAGGATAACAACGACAACTTGTACAAATCCTTATGACAATGTGTGAAAGCATTTCGAGTGGGGGTCTAAGCCTAAGGTGAATATTCCATTATGGAGATAGACAGGCATGGGCATATCAGACAGACTAACGGCCGGACGGACGGACGGACGGACGGACGGACGGACTACTTTGTATGACATCCACAAACAAATGGTGAAGGTTTGTTAAAACTAAATACTACAACTTTCAAATGGTGTTATTATGTACTCATATGTGCGTATATAAAAGAGACTTAAATAAAAGTTTTGTGGCAAACATTAATGTGGGTAATGGGGGACATTTTCAAAATGTTGGCTCCAAGATCAAAAAATAATAGGCTTTTATGGAAAATTTTGACAGAATATAATTTTCATAAAAAAACCAGTAAGGAAAGGCAAAAGTCGGGCGGAGGTGACTATATAATACCCTACATCACCTGGTGTACATAGTACATTTAATATGTAGAACTTATCTCGAAATCTAGTCAGACTTTCATTTGGATACCTATTGAAAAATCAAATAGAATCTTGTAAGATTTTCCTACGATAGGACCACAAATTTGGATTTCCACATCCTTAAAAGGCCACATCGGATAAAAGATTATATGGGAGTTATATCGAAATCTGAAGACTCCAAATAAAGCACCCCTTGCCAAATTTGGTAAAGATCGGCAAAAAAGTAGGGCTGCTACAGCCTTAAAACTCCATATCGGATAAAAGATATATATGGGTGCTATATCTAAATTTGCACCGATTTTTATGAAATTTCGCAGTCATATTGAAATTTAAAAGAAAACACTTCGTGCATAATTTTGTAAAGATCCGACCAAAATTGGCTACTATAGCCATAAAATTCCAAATCGGATGAAAGTTATGTATGGGAGCTATATCTATATCTGAACCGATTTTGACGAAATTTTGCACCCATATGAGGACGTTGGATTAAACACCTCTTGCCAAATTTTATAAAGATCGGACCAAAATTGTGGCTTCTACAAGATATATCTGGAAGCTATATCTTAATCTGAACCGATTTTTATGGAATTTCGCACATATATTAAAACGTCAAATAAAGCACCCCTTGCCAAATTTTATAAAGATCGGACCAAAATTGTGGCTTCTACAGCCTTAAACAGCCATATCGGATGAAAGATATATATGGGAGCTATATCTAAATCTGAACCGATTTTTATAAAATTTTACGCACATATACAGACGTTAAATAGAGCACCTCACTCCAAATTTTGTAAAGATGGGACGAAAATTGTGGCTTCTACAGCCTTAAAAAGCCATATCGGATGAAAGTTATATATGGGAGCTATATCTTAATCTGAACAGATTTTTATGGAATTTAGCACATATATGAAGACGTCAAATAGGGCACCTCACTCCAAATTTTGTAAAGATGGGACGAAAATTGTGGCTTCTACAGCCTTTAAAGGCCATATCTGATGAAAGTTATATATGGGAGCTATATCTAAATCTGAACCGATTTTTTTCAAAATCAATAGCGTTTGTCCTTGGGCCAAAAAAGTGACATGTGCAAAATTTCGTGACAATCCGACAACAAATACGACCTGCACTTTTGATTACAAGAATACTAATGGACTCACAGACGGACAGACGGACATGGCTAAATCGAATCAGAAAGTGATTCTGAGTCGATCGATATACTTATCAATGGGTCTAGCTCTTCTCCTTCTTAGCGTTGCAAACAAATGCACAAACTTATTATACCCTCTACCACAGTGGTGGTGTAGGGTATAAACACCAAATTGTTAATTCGTATATTTTGTTCCAAGGTTGCTATTTTTAGAATCTCCCAAAACATTGTTTTTTATTAATCTGTTTTAATACCCGCCACCATAGGATGGGGTTATACTTATTTCATCATTCCGTTTGTAACATGTCGAAATTTTCACCTAAGACCCCATATAGTATATATATTATTGACCGTCTTGACGTTCTGAGTCGATCAAGGCATGTCCGTCCGTCTGCCCGACCGTCCGACTGTCTGCCCGTCTGTCTGTCGGAAGCACGCTAACTTTCGAAGGAGTAAAGCTAGGAGCCTGAAATTTTGCACAAATACCGAATATTAGTGTAAGTCGATTAGGATTGGAAATTTGTCACATCGGTCCATAAACTGATATGTCTGCCATATAAACCGATCTTGGGTGTTGACTTCTTGAGCTTTTGGTATGACTTCCAATAACTGTTCCAAGTACGGTCTGAATCGGTAAATAGCCTGATATACCCGCCTTATAAACCGATTTCCCGATTAGACTTTTTAGTTTTCTAGACGACGCAATTCTTATCACTAAGGATGAAATGTTGATATAGACCCATTGATAAGTATGCCGATTGACTCAGAATCACTTTCTGATTCGATTTAGCTATGTCCGTCTGTCCATGTTAATTTGTGTACAAACTACAGCTCGCAGTTTTAATCCGATCGTCTTCAAATTTGGTGTAATCATTTTTTTCGGCCTAGAGACGAAGCCTATTGAAATTTGAAAATATCGGTTCAGATTTGGATACAGCTCCCATATATATGTTCTTCCAATTTGCTGTAATACTACAATAAAATGGTCATTTGTTAAAAGATTCTCTCGAAATTTGTTAGGAAGGGTTTTCTCTTGACTCTCGACATAACTGGTGAATTTCATGGAAATCGGTTCAGATTTAGATATAGCTCTCATATATTGATTAATCGCCCGATTTTCACTCCAATGGCCTCTGCTAGCGCAATTATTAACCAATCTTCGCAAAAATTCGTACAACGCTTTCCTCGACGACTGTCACAGTATCTGAGAAGTTTGCTCGAAATCGGTTCACATTTAGATATAGCTCCCACATATATGTTCGTCCGATTTGCAGTAATATTGCAATAAAATTGTCTTTTGTTAACCTATTCTCTCGAAATTCGGCAGGAAGGAGTTTCTTATTACTCTCGATACTACTGGCTAATTTCATAGAAATCAGCTCAGACTTAGATATAGCTGTCATATATGCATATTGCCAGAAGTTCACCCCAAGAGCCACTGCAAGCGCATTTTTTGACCAATGGCAAATTTTTTTTTGCCAAAATTTTGCACCACGCTTTCCTCGACGACTACCACATTATCTGAGAAGTTTGCTTGAAATCGGTTCAGAAGTAGATATAGCTTCCATATATATGTTCTTCAGATTTTGGGTAATTTGCATTATGTTGCCATTTGTCAACCGTAGTTTTTAAGGTTGGAACATATATGCTCGCCGAGGTCCATCAAAATTAGTTCAGAATTGGATATAGCTCCCACATTGTGCTTATAGGGTAGGTGTAGGGTATTATATAGCCGGCACCGCCCGACTTGGGGTTATGAGACTATAAGTGATGGGAGAAAGGATAGACGATGTGAACAGCTCATACAATCTCAGTAAAATCCAGGCGACGATAGGAAACCAGGAAGGAGGGGAATAGGTTTCCGATCGAATACTTGTGATTAACGTTGAGGTCGAGTGCGAGGCACTGCTGGCAGCGGCACAGTCTTGGATTGACGGAACCCTAGTATTGCTATCTGGAAGATCATGTTACACGGATATATCAAAGCTATAGGACAGAGCGGGCCTGGGGGTCTACATTGACAACCCAGAGAATGAGATCTGTCTTAGACTGCCTGACCATAATACAGTCCTGCAGGCGGAGATCCGGGCGATCACGAAATGCGTGAAGTGGTGTTGTGCTAACGCGAGGACATCGAATGTGAACATCTTTACCGACAGTAAAATTGCCATAAGGGCAATAACAACCAGGACGATAAGGTCACGAACAGTCATGCAGTGTAAGAAGGAGATTAGCGCCTTCTCTGAGGATGGCAAAATCCGCATCATTTGGTAGCCGGGCCATAACAAAGTAAGGGGGACTGAAAGGGCACAAGATTTGGCGGCGAAGGCCAGAAAACTGCCGTCAATAAACTTGGTTAACTCGAATCCTTTCGGGTTGACGAAGTACGAGTTAAGGGCGTGGGCGACGAATGCGCATGCAACACTATGGAACGACCAAACGGTAGGCTGGACGACGAAAAACCTCTGGGGAGATATGGATTGTGAGAAGACGAGGCTATTACTGAATGGAAGTAAGAAGGAGTTCAGTATAAATTTCGATATAAATTTGGATATAAATTTCGATATCATAACAGGTCACATAGGACTCTGAACTCACTTATGAACCAGTAAGGAAAGGCAAAAGTCGGGCGGTGCCGACTTTATAATACCCTACACTTACCCTATAAACCCAAAAGTGGAGGCTACATCTCATGCTGAAACAAATTTGATGTATCCAAATAGATTATTAAATTCCTGTATCAAATTTCGAGCAAAGCAAATGTGTTCAAATATGTAATAACTACGGTTGACAAATGACAACAAATTATCCAAAATCTGACGAACAAATACATGGGAGCTATATCTAAATCCGAACCGATTTCGACAAACTTTATGGATATTGTGGAATTCGTCGAGGAAAGCGTTGTACAAAATTTTGGGAAGATTGGTTAATAAATGCTCTTGCAGTGGGTCTAGGAGTGAAAATCGGGCGATGTATATACATGACAGCTATATCTAAATCTGAACCGATTTCTATGAAATTAGCCAGTAGTATTGAGAGTCATAAGAAAATCCTTTTTGTCGAATTTCGAGAGAATCGGTTAATAAATGACTATTTTATTGCTGTATTACTGCAAATCGGAAAAACATATATACCCAAATCTGAACCGATTTCTATAAAACTAGCCAATGATATTGAGAGTCATTAGAAACCTCTTCTTGCTAAATTTCGAGAAAATCGATTAATAAATGACTGTTTTATTGCATTATTGCTGGAAATCGGACGAACATATATATGGGAGCTATACCTAAATCTGAACCAATTTTTATGAAATTGGGCAGAAATATTGAGAGTCATAAGAAAATCCTTCCTGCCAAATTTCGAGAGAATCAATTGAGAAATTACCATTTAATTGCTGTATTACTGCAAATCGGACGAACATATATATGGGAGCTATATCCAAATCTGAACCGATTTCTATGAAATTTACCAATAATATCGAAGGTCATAAGAAAATCCTTTCTGTAAAATTTCGAGAGAATCGGTTATCAAATGACCATTTTACAGCTGTATTACTCCAAATCGGACGAAAATATATATGGGAGCTATATCCAAATCTGAACCGATTTCTATGAAATTAGCCAGTAATATTGAGAGTCAAGAGAAAATCCTTCCTGCCAAATTTCGACAGAATCGGTTAACAAATGACCATTTTACTGCTTTATTACTCCAAATCGGACGAACATATATATGGGAGCTATATCCAAATCTGAACCTATTTCTATGAAATTTACCAATAATATCGAAAGTCATAAGAAAATCCTTTCTGTAGAATTTCGAGAGAATTGGTTAACAAATGACCATTTTACAGCTGTATTACTCCAAATCGGACGAAAATATATATGGGAGCTATATCCAAATCTGAACCGATTTCTATGAAATTAGCCAGTAATATTGAGAGTCAAGAGAAAATCCTTCCTGCAAAATTTCGACAGAATCGGTAAACCAATGACCATTTTACTGCTTTATTACTCCAAATCGGACGAATATATATATGGGAGCTATATCCAAATCTGAACCGATTTCTATGAAATTTACCAATAATATCGAGAGTCATAAGAAAATCCTTCCTAACAAATATCGAGAGAATCGGTAAACAAATGACCATAAAAAAAATCCCTCCTGCCAAATTTCGAGAAAATCGGTTTACAAATGACCATTTTATTGCATTATTACTGCAAATCGGACGAACATATATATGGGAGCTATATCCAAATCTCAACCGATTTTTATGATATTCACCTGTAATGTCGGGAGTCATAAGAAAATCGTGCATGCTAAATTTTGAGAAAATTTGTTTACATTTGACCATATTATTGCAGTATTACTGCAAATCGGACGAACATATATATGGGAGCTATATCCAAATCTCAACCGATTTCTATGAAATTTACCAGCAACATAGAGAGTCATAAGAAAACCCTTCCTGCCAAATTTCGAGAGAATCGGTTGACAAATTACAATTTAATTGCTGTATTACTCCAAATCGGACAAAAATATATATGGGAGCTATATCCAAATCTGAACCGATTTTTATCAAATTCACTAATAACATTGAGAATCAGAAGAAAATTCTTCCCGCTAAATTTCGAGAGAATCGGTAAACAAATGATCATTTTATTGCTGTATTACTGGAAATCGGGCAAAAATATATATGGGAGCTATATCCAAATCTGCACCGACTTTTATCAAATTCACCAGTAATATTGATAATCAGAAGGAAATTCTTTCTGCCAAATTTCGATAAAATCCGTTTACAAATGACCATTTTACTGCTGTATTACTGGAAATCGGACGAACATATATATGGGAGCTATATCCAAATCTGAACCGATTTCTATGAAATTAGCCAATAATATTGAGAGTCATAAGAAAGCTCTTCCTGCCAAATTTCGAGAGAATCGGTTGACAAATGACCATTTTACAGCTGTAATACTGGAAATCGGACAAAAATATATATGGTAGCTATATCCAAATCTGATCCGATTTTTATCAAATTCACCAATAATATTGAGAATAAGAAGGAAATTCTTCCCGCCAAATTTCAAGAGAATCGGTCAACAAATGACCATTTTACAGCTGTATTACTGGAAATCGGACGAACATATATATGGCAGCTATATCCAAATCTGAACCGATTTCTATGAAATTTACTAGTAATATCGAGAGTCATAAGAAACTTCTTATTGACAAATTTCGAGGGAATCGGTTTACAAATGCCCATTTTATTGCTGTATTATTGGAAATCGGACGAACATATATATGGGAGCTATATCCAAATCTGCACCGATTTCTATGAAATTTACCAGTAACATAGAGAGTCATAAGAAAATCTCTCTTGCCAAATTTCGAGAGAATCGGTTAATAAATGACTATTTTATTGCATTATTGCTGCAAATCGGACGAACATATATATGGAAGCTATATCCAATTCTGAACCGATTTGTTCCAATTTCAATAGGCTTCGTCTCTAGGCCAAAAACATGCCCATACTAAATTTGAAGACGATCGGATGAAAATTGCGACGTGTAGTTTGTACACAAATTAATATGGACAGACGGACAGACAGACAGACGGACGGACAGACAGACAGACGGACGGACAGACAGACGGACGGACAGACAGATGGACGCACAGACAGACGGACAGACAGACAGACGGACGGACAGACAGACATAGCTAAATCGAATCAGAAAGTGATTCTGAGTCGATCGACATACTTATCAATGGGTCTATCTCTCTTCCTTTTGGGTTTTACAGTAGTAGTGTAGGGTATAAAAATCGGTGCGGCAAGTAAAATCATGTGTAGGGCTTGTGAAGAAGATGATGTGACGTTGGAACATTTCCTATGTCATTGTCCAGCTTTAGCGGGGACACAATACCAGCCATAAACCAACTAAGTGGAGAGGTATGGAAAAAAATTTGGTTTACAATTCTCCTCTTATATTTGCCTTCTCTTATATTTATGTATTCGTCTAAGTTCTTATGTTGTCTGTCGATACATAGTGGCCATTGTGCGTTCAAGTTGCACACTAACGTACATTTGACTTTTGACAATTGTATTCGAAGCAATAAGAGTATCGTTTCGATTTGGGTCATTCTCAATTGCATGTGACCCTGGATGGATATTTCTTTACTATTTGCATAGAAAGATGATTTTGAAGAATACTCTCCCTTTCTCCAGCTCGTTCTTAGTTTTCATTTTTAAGGAAAAAATAAAATATTGAAAATCAATTGATAATTGGGTTGATTGAGTTCAATCACATGTTCAGAAACCACTTTAGTGATTTTCTTTAAATAAACATGTCCAAGCAGCGACACTAAACAATTTTCAAGGAAAACACTTTCAAAACACTTTCAATTGATTAAAAAGAAAACTCTTTGAAGTGGTTTTTTTCATATCTGGCTCTGTATTTATTTGACAAAATAGTTCAAGTCTTTTGAGGAAATTTGTTCCTTAAGTTGAAATGCTTCAAGACCTTTCTGGTGAAACAGAAGTAATATTGACATACTTTCTAAATTTGTTTAAAATCAATTCAAAATAATGAACATTTATGCAACATTGAAACTCAGTTCAAGGTCTGAGTTTTGTCATAGCCTTGTTGGACATGAATGTTTAGACTGAGTGTTGGTTTTTTCTCTTTGACGTTCATTTGTCTTTGTATCAGCAAGTTTTTCTTAAAAATAACTTGAACGACTTGTTGTAGAATATTTTAAAAATATATTTTTAATATGCCTGCACTGCTTTTCACATGCGTCATTGTCTTTCTCGTTATTTAAACACATTGTCTATTGATTTTTAATTGAATAGTTATTTTTTAAATTATACATTTCCAACAATTTAAATATAATAATATATGAATGCATGCATATGGATTTTAAATGCTTAATAAATCCAATTTAGAATAAATAGGAAAATAGTATTGATTTAAGACACCGGGGGAGGGTAACAAATAAAGGTGCAGTCATAATGTTAGTTGTAGCAAAGTAAAGGCGAGCAAAGTTGGGCAGAGCCAAATCTTGAGTAAAGAAGTAAGAGCGTGCTAAGTTCGGCCGGGCCGAATCTTATATACCCTCCACCGTGGTCGCATCTGTCGAGTTCTTTGCGCAGTATCTGTATAATGAACTACCTGACCCGGGCACGCTATATATGGAACAAAAGTCTCATTGGAATGTTTTTTTTTTTCGACAATTAAAGATCTTTTAGTGGAATACCATGCTAATTTAACTAACAGTTTAACAATATAAGTACCTTTATCTGAATCCCATATGATCTTTATTGGTCTACGAATTTAAGTTTGGATGTAAGGTGTACTCTATATACGTCATTTCAGCCCGATTTTCTCATGATGTCTGATTTAGTGGTGTTTTCGGGGGTGAGGTAGTCTCCCAGATACTTGGCCCCGAAAAAATATCAGCATCGTGCTCTTCTCTCAAATACCATTTATGTAAACCCCATATTGCCATTGGCTTAAAAGAAGTTTACAGGATGAGGCATCCTCCAAACACATGGCCCCAAAATAGGTTATCAAATTCGTTTTCTAATCTCAAATACCTTTCATTTGAGCCACATATGGGCATCGTCGAAAAATTTTTTTCCTTTGGGGGTGTTTTGAAAAAGGCGTGATGCCCTAAATACCTGGTCCTACATATGGATATGAAATTCGTATTCAACTCCCAAATACCTTTATTTGAGTCCCATATTGCGATGGTCAGTATAAAATTGCTGTTTGTGGAGTATTTTGGGAAAGGGGTAGACCCCCAGAAAATTGGTCCCGAAAATGGGTATCAATTCTTGCTCTGCACCCCAATTCCTTTCATTTAAGTTCCACATTGACATGGTAGGTAATTATGCCCGATTTAGGGGTGTTTTGGGGATTGGGGTGGTTCCCAAACACTAAGCCCGGAAAATATATCAGCAACGTGCTCTATTCTCATATATCTATATATGTCATTTATTTGAACCCCATATTGCCATTGCCCTCAAAATTGGATATCAAAATCGTTTTCTTATCTCGTTTTAAACTCCTTATTGCAAAAGTCTGTATATATATCCGGTTTGGGGTATTGGCCCTAAAAACTATGAATATTTAGTTTCCCTCTCTTTAAGACCCAAATTGTCTTGGTGAGCAAATATGTCCTATTTGGGGGTTGTTATGGTGGTGGAACGTCCGCTAGACAGTTGGCCCCTTATGTTGATATCATATACGTGGTCTACTCCCACATACCTTTAATTTGAGCCGCATATTTTCATAGTCTGCAAACATGACCGGTTTGGGGGGTGTTGGGGGATGGGCGGCCACTCAGTGAGTTGGCCTTGAAAATAAATATCGGATTCGTATTCCAGTCTAAAAACCCTCTTTTTTGAGACTCATATTGCAATAGTCAGAAAATACTTACTATTTGGGTGGTGTTGTGGGGGTGTCGTGACCCCATAGACACTTTTCTCGAATATTAATATCAAATTCGTGCTTTACTCCCAAAGACCTTTCACTTGAGCCCCATATTGCTATGGTCGTAAATTTGCCTCCTTTTGGGGATGTTTTTGGGGAGAGGCGGCCCCATATCTCATATTTGGATATAAGATTCGTATTCTGCATTAAAATAACTTTTATTTAAGCCCCCCATGATCAGTAAATAAGTCCAGTTTGGGGGGTGTTTTGGGGAAGGGGTGGACCCCCATAAACGTGGTCCCACATTTGGATATCAGACTCGTATTCTACTCGCAAATACCTTTCATTTGAATCTCATTTTGCCATGGTCGGTAAATATGTCCGATTAAGGGGTGTTTTGGGGCTTAGGGTGGTCCCCCTAGCACTTGGTCCAACAATTGGAGATCAGATACGTTTTCTCATCCTAAATATCTTTCATTTGAGTCCCACATTGCCGTGGTTGGTCAAAATATATGTTTGGTAGGTTTTAGAGTGTGGCAGCCTACCTAGGTACCCCATCCGAAATTTGGATACCAAATTTTTATTTTTAGGGTACTATATGAGAGCACACAAAATTTCGCTTCAATCGCACCATCCTTCTCCGAGATCTGGCGTTTCTGAAAATTAGGATAAGGGGGAAAGTCCGCCCCCCTTCAGATATCAAAAAATGTGGTATCCTATTTTCACTACGGGGTCAATATGCACCATCTGTGAAAATTTCAAGAAAATCGGTTTCAGCCGTTTCTGAGTCTGTAAGGAACACACAAACATACAAACAAACAAATCTACAAATAAACACAAATTGATTTTTATATATAAGATAAGGACGGAGGATCAGCTATATCAATTTATGGTCCGAGATCGGTTTATATGGGAGCTGTATCAAGCTAGAGATCAAATCTGACCATGTTGCACAAGTATGTTTAAGGTCATGGGAGGAGTCGTTGTACAAAATTTGTGCCAAATCGGATGAGATGAATTGCGTTCTATAGAGTCTTACGAAGTCAAGACCCAAGATCGGTTTATATGGTGGCTATATCAGGTTATGGACCGATTAGGACCATTCTACTTACAGTTGTTGGAAGTGATATCAAAACACTATGTGCAAAATTTCAGTCAAATCGAAAGAGAATTGCGCCCTCTAGAGGCTCAAAAAGTCAAGACCCAAGATCGGTTTATATGACAGCTATATCAGGTTATAGACCGATTTCATCCATACTTAGCACAGTTGTTGGAAGTGATATTAAAACACTATGTGCGAAATTTCATTAAAATCGAACGAGAATTGCGCCCTCTAGAGGCTCCAAAATTAAGACCCCAGATCGGGTTATATGACAGCTATATCAGGTTATGGACCGATTTGAACCATAATTGGCACAGTTGTTAGAAACTATAACAAAACATCTCGTGCAAAATTTCAGCCAAATCGGATAAGAATTGTGTACTCTAGTGGCTCAAGAAGTCAAGATCCCAGATCGGTTTATATGGCAGCTATATCAAAACATGGGCTGATGTGGTCCATATACAATCCCAACCGACCAACACCTATAGGAAGTATTTGTGCAAAATTTCAAGCGGATAGCTTTACTCCTTCGAAAGTTAGCGTGCTTTCGACAGGCAGACGGACGGACATGGCTAGATCGACTTAAAACATAATGGCGATCAAGAATACATACACTTTATGGGGTCTTAGATGAATATTTCGAGGAGTTACAAACAGAATGACTAAATTGGTATACCTCCGTCCTATGGTGGAGGATATAACAAG
>NW_026739296.1:0-2500 GCF_963082655.1 Stomoxys calcitrans | reverse complement strand
GTGGCTTTTATGGAGCTAAGACCCTAAATCGGAGGATCGGTCTATATGGCAGCAATATCCAAATCTGTACCGAACTGAGCCAAATTGATGAAGGATGTTTAAGGGCCTAACGCAACTCACTGTGCGAAATTTCAGCGAAACCGGATAATAAATGTGGGTTTTAGGGGCCTAATACCCTAAATCGGAGGATCAGTCTATATGGCAGCTATATCCAAATCTGGATCGATCTGGGCCAAATTAACGAAGAATGTTGAAGGACCAAACACAACTCACTGTCCCAAATTTCAGCCAAATCGGATAATAAATGTGGCTTTTATGAGGCTAACACCCTAAATCGAAGGATCGGTCTATATGGCAGCTATAACCAAATCTGGACCGACCTGAGCCAAATTGACGAAGGATGTTGAAGGGCCTAAGGCAACTCACTGTCACAAATTTCAGCCAAATCGGATAATAAATGTGGCTTTTATGAGGCTAACACCCTAAATCGAAGGATCGGTCTATATGGCAGCTATAACCAAATCTGGACCGACCTGAGCCAAATTGACGAAGGATGTTGAAGGGCTTAAAGCAACTCACTGTTTCAAATTTCAGCAAAATCGGATAATAAATGTGGCTTTTATAGGCCCAAGACACTAAATCGGAGTATCGGTCTATATGGCAGCTATACCTAAATCTGTACCGATCTGGGCCAAATTTACGAAGGATGTTGAAGGGGCTTCACACAACTCACTGATCCAAATTTCAGCCAAATCGGATAATAAATGTGGCTTTTATGAGCCCAAGACCCTAAATCGGAGTATCGGTCTATATGGCAGCTATATCGAAATCTGAACCGATCTGAGCCAAATTAACGAAGGATGTTGAAGGGCCTAACGCAACTCACTGTGCGAAATTTCAGCTAAATCGGATAATAAATGTGGCTTTTATGGGCCCAAAACCCTAAATCGGAATATCGGTCTATATGGCAGCTATACCCAAATCTGTACCGATCTGGGCCAAATTTACGAAGGGTGTTGAAGGGTCTAACACAACTCACCGTGCGAAATTTCAGCCCAATCGGATAATAAATGTGACTTTTATAGGCCTAAGACCCTAAACCGGAGGATCGGTCTATATGGCAGCTACATCCAAATCTGAACCGATCTGAGCCAAAGTTACGAAGGATGTCGTAGGGCCTAACGCAACTCGCTGTCCCAAATTTCAACAAAATCGGTTAAAAAATTTGGCTTTTATGGGCTTAAGACCCTAAATCGGAGTATGGGTCTATATGGCAGCTATATCCAAATCTAAACTGGTCTGGGCCAAATTGACGAAGGGTGTTGAAGGACCAAACGCAACTCACTGTTTTAAATTTCAGCCAAATCGAATAATAAATGTGACTTTTATGGCCCCAAAACCTAAAACCGAGAGATCGATCTATATGGCAGCTATATCCAAATCTGGACCGATCTGTGCCATATTGCAGAAGTGTGTCAAAAAGCTTAACTTAACTCACTGTTCCTAAGTTCAGCAAAATCGGATAATAAATGTGGCTTTTATGGGCCCAAAACCCTAAATCGGAGGATCGGTCTATATGGCAGCTATATCCAAATCTGGACCGATCTAAGCGAAATTGACAATAGATGTTGAAGGACCGAACGCAACTCACTGTCCAAAATTTCAGCAAAATCGGATAATAAATGTGGCTTTTATGGGCCTAAGACCCTAAATCGGAGGATCGGTCTATATGGCAGCTATATCCAAATCTGAACCGATCTGCGCCAAATTGACGTAGGATGTTGAAGGGCCTAACGCAACTCACTGTCCGAAATTTCAGCAATATCGGATAATAAATGTGGCTTTTATGGGCCTAAAGCCCTAAATCGGCGGATCGGTCTATATGGGGGCTATATCAACATATAGTCCATTAAAGCCCATCTTCGAACTTCACCTGCTTATGAACAAAAAAAGAATCTGTGCCAAGTTTCAGCTCAATATCTCTATTTTTGAAGATTGTAGCGTGATTTCAACAGACAGACGGACGGACATGTCTAGATGGTCTTAGATTTTTACGCTGATCATGAATATATATACTTTATAGGGTCGGAAATGAATATATCGATGTGTTGCAAACGGAATGACAAAACTAATATACCCCCCTTTATCGGTGGTGGGTATAAAAACCAAAGCTAAAGGCACCTAAATATGGAGATTTATGTCGTAGTATTTCCTAGAACTGAGGTGTGCTTTTGCTATATTTCAATAGCCAAAATCGAATGATAGTTCAAAATCAAAATCCTTTGAAAAAGGGTAGGCTTTATCCGCCAATAGTCCTTCCATAAATGTTTTCATTTTAATTCATATAACTTTTCATAAAATTTATCCACACCACATATGACCATTGTCTATTGCCACTTGAGGTTGACGTCCTCGCACTCTGTATTGAAAATTACAATCTTTTTACACGTGAGACCCCCTATGGTGAACTTGGTAACTAAAGTTTACTATCTGTCCCCCC
>NW_026739295.1:0-22204 GCF_963082655.1 Stomoxys calcitrans | reverse complement strand
ACACTGCAGGGTGGCCTAAAGACCGGTATCCATGTACCTTCATGAAGACAACCCCCGCCAACTTTGGTCCGGGCCTTAGCCAATAGTGCGAGGCCAAGAGGCACGAACTTGGAGCGCCTACCCACAACACAATCTACAACCAATAGAGGTGAGAGACCAACAGAGACGAGTAAATGAAGAGAGGGCGGAGGAGTTCCTGGGTAAAGTTCGGCGCAGAATTGGACAGCACCGGCACCCTGAAATTCCCATGAACATTCCATTTAGGAAGAGGGGTTGCTTCTCTCATATCAATGAGTGCATTTCGATTAATGTTTAAGCTCAAAGATAAGGGTCCTCGTTTTTTATGACGAGTCCAAACGGCGTGCCACATAGCGACAACACTTGGTAGAGAAGTTTTAACATGACAAGATACCTCACAAATTTTTCTGAATAAAGTTGGTCCCTTATCATTGAGCTTAAATTTGAATCGGACCGCAGCCTTGATGTGTCAGAAGTTTCCCCTGTTCCTTCTTCTAAGAAGATTGTGATGGATGGTCTTTTTTAGCAGAATGGAAAAGATGGGAGTTAGAGTATGTGCATACCCTGACGATCTGGTTAATCGGGAAGTTTTTCGACACGGTTTCTGAGGTTTTAGATGGTATGCTTGGCTGCACTGCAACATGGGCTGAGGGATGCTGCCTGGTTGTGAATGCGGGGAAGACGGAATTAGTCCTGTGTACGCGTAGGCGGACTACTTTAGGCTACCTTCACTGCAAGGTGGGACTTTACAGTTAAGGCGGGCGGCGAAATTTTTGGAAGTGATTGTAGACAGCAAATTGGATTGGAGACTAAACATGTGGTCGTGAATCAAAAAGCCCATTGCGGCATTGTGTTTGTGTCAGAAGCTCGTAATAAGTAAGTGGGGTTTGAGGCATAGGTTTATGTACCGGTTGTTCTCGGCGGTGGTGCGGCCAGTCCTGGCCTATGGCTGCCACGTCTGGTGGGCGGTGACGGATTTTATTTCACATGCTCGTAATCATAACATGGGGAATAGAGTCGTATTGAGATTTGTGTCTGGGGCTATGGGAACCATTGCGAATGGGTTTATTAGAGGTTATGTTGGGAATTCAGCCTACGGACCTGTATATAAGGGAGATAACGGAGAGGACTCTTTTCAGATTGTCGCATATTGACTTGATTCGTGGATCACCAGGGAGGCATATACGCATATTGGATAGTACCATGGCGGTCTCACAGATAGACTTCCAGATAGGAATGCACGTGGTGGATAAGGGACTGCGGATAAAGTTACCTACCCTGGCAGAGTGGCAAAAAGGGCGGGTTAGGTTCTTAAGCATTAATGTTTTTACAGATGGATCGAAGATGGAGAATGGAACAGGGTGTGACACTTATTTTAGTGAAATCGATGTATCCATAGCTATATCCAAACCTAGACCGATCTGGACCAAATTGAAAAATTATTTTGGAGGCCGAAGGTGAGAACACAACACACTGCCCCAAATTTCGGCGACATCGGACTATAAATGCGGCTTTTATGAACCCAAAACATGACATCGAGAGATCGGTATATATGCAGCTATATCCAAATCTGAACCGATCAGGGCCATATTAAAGAAAGCTGTGGAGACACTTAAAAAAAATGGTTTTTCCTATAGAAAAGTAGTTCATATTCTAACATGTAGTGGGCGTTTGGTGTTCTTTGCCTGGTTTAGCTTTATTCGAAATTACTTTCACTTACATTAAACTTTTTCCAAATTCAATGAACTTTTATTAAGATTCCAGTTAGATTTTAGCTTAAGACATCATTTCAGAGAAAATGTGTATATTTACCTTACACCCTAAGTTTAAGAAGTTTCCCACTATCTATTTTCCTTCCCCTACCATGCATATTATGCTCTTTTGTAAATGTAAAAAGATCTTGTCTTTAATTGAAATGTCTCTCTTTAAGATGAAAACAACTTGTAACGATTGACATTTTAATTTCAAAAGAATACTTCATCAAAGCAAACATCACACATCAGGTAACCCGAAAAAAAGAATATGAAATGAGACACCTCACACACACACACACACACACATGCACATCACATTTATAAGAATGCCACTTAGCCACAAGTGGGCGAAGAAACAAAATTTCAAAAGAAATGAAATAACTCTTGTTTCTTAAGACATTTGCCAGTTGCACCACAACCAAAGTGTTATTTTCTTCATCTACGTCTTTTTCTTGCTCATGTCACCCACAACACTTGCTGAATGTCCTTATTCGCCCCAGCAAAGAAAGTAGTTTGAGTGGCCAAAAGTATGAATACAGGATGAAGGAATACGAGACGGAAAAAATGCTTTAAATAGCATTGCACTTCTAACAACAACAAAAATGTCACGAGAAAACGTTGATTATACGGAAAGATAAGAGATATGTTCACCTAAATATTGTTAAGCGAATTAATTAGCTAAAATTTGCAATGAGAGCGAAATGTGAGGAATGCGATGTAAGAATGGGGTAAAGAAGTTAATTTAAGGCACTAAAATAAATGGTCAAAAATGCTTGAACGCCCATTCCTTTAGGGGGCAGTACGGTTATCAAATAAAAGGTGTTGAAGTGTACAGGAAAAATTTGGCCAAGTGTCTAATGTATGGGTCACCCACCGCATCAGCAAAAACCACCTAAAATGGACATGTTGGCCGATCGGTATAATAAGGGACGTAAATAAAAGGTTTTGTAGGGAGTATAAAGCTGATATCGAAATTTATTAAAGTTTTCTTTATAGACCTCCTGCAAGCTGCAAAATTTGAAAAAAAAACTCGTTTCTAAAATTTTCTCCTCGCACAATGGTGCAAAAATCATGTACAGCTTATACAACACAAAATCTTGCAATTGAATATTTTAAGCATTTCTCTTTCCTAGTTTGGCCTTATTCTGCAACTGGCTACAAATGGGGGCCATCTAACATTGTACTTCCCATAGCCCTGAGCAAAAAACAAATAAAACATTTCCATATTTCGAACTCATTTTGATTGATATTGGTATTGAATAATTTATGTTTGCATTCTAGCTGACGTTACATTTTTTTTTTTGGTTAAATATAGCCTTTTTTCGGAATGCCATGACTTGTCGTTAAGTTTTATAAATCTCTTCTCATGGCAAATATGTGTGTGCAAATATGTGTGAGGTTCATTTCTATTTGCATCCAAGTTGAAATGTATTTCTGCAAAAATTCTAACAAATGCGAATCATTTGTTTGGCTCCCGTTTTGCACTTTCACTTTCCCTCTGGTATTAACAAATAAAATAAAATAGGCACACAACCCATTTCCATGTGTGCGCCTCTCTAATTCCGGTGCCATACAAAGTGCAACGGCTCCACTCTCTCATTCACTCATCCAAATATTGGGTTGCCCAAAAAGTAATTGCGGATTTTTTAAAAGAAAGTAAATGCATTTTTAATAAAGCTTAGAATGAACTTTAATCAAATATACTTTTTTTACACTTTTTTTCTAAAGCAAACTAAAAGTAACAGTTTATAACTGACAGAAGAAAGAATGCAATTACAGAGTCACAAGCTGTGAAAAAATTGTCAACGCCGACTATATGAAAAATCCGCAATTACTTTTTGGGCAACCCAATATATTTTGAGGGAAAGCAGCAACTTAGCACACACATGCATTGCAGCCGTCTATAGTGTGGAATACAGAGTCGGTATAGTGATGATGAAAGTTTTGGTACATAAAATGTTACCATTTGTTGCCCATCACACATTGAAATATCCATTTGCAACCCTACAAGGCATCCTTGATCGTCGTAAAAATCTAAGATGATCTAGCCAAGTCCGTCCGTCCGTCTGTCTGTTGAAATCACACTACAATCTTAAACAAGCGTGCTTAGTTCGGCCGGGACGAATCTTGGGAACCCACCACCAAGGATTCTTCTAAAAATTTATACAAAGTAAATTTAGTTGAAGGGCATACTTTTATTCTACATACCAAACTTGTGTCAAACCACCAAAAATTACAGCTTCTGGGAACCGAACAATGAGAATCGAGAGACCGGTTTATATGGGAGCTATATCAGTTAATGAACTGATTTAGACCGTACTTGGCACAGTTGTTGGCCATAACAGAACACCGCGTGCAAAATTTCAGCCAATTCGGAAAAAAATTATGGTTTGTAAGGACTCAAGAATTCAAATCGGCAGATCGGTTTATATGGGAGCTAAATATACCAGGTTATGAACCGATATGGACTTTACTTAGTAAAGTTTTTAAAAGTCATAACAGAACACCGAATGCAAAGTTTCAGAAAAATCGTACAAAAATTGCGGCTTGTAAGGGCTTACGAATTCAAATCGGCAGATCGGTTTATATGGGAGCTAAACCATATAATGAACCGATTTGGACTTTACTTTGTACAGTTGTTGAAAATCATAACAGAACACAGCATGAAGAATTTCAGCCAAATCGGACTAAAATGGCGGCTTGTAAGAGGTCAGGTTATCAGGTTATAGACTGATTTAGACTATACATGGTACAGTTGTTGAAAGTCATAACGGAACACTATTTGCAAAATTTCAGCCAAATCGGACAAAATTTGTGGCTTCCAGGGGCTACAGAAGTCAAATCTAGAGATCGGTTTATATGGGAGCTATACCAGGTTATAAACCGATATGGACTTAACTTTGTGCAGTTGTTGAAAGTCAAAACGGAACACTATTTGCAAAATTTCAGCCAAATCGTACAAAAATTGCGGCTTCCAGGGGCTCAAGAAGTCAAATCGGGAGATCGGTTTATATGGGGGCTATATCAGGTTATAGACCGATTTAGACTATACTTGGCACAGTTGTTAGAAGCCATAACAGAGCACTATCTGCACAATTTTAGCCAAATCGGACAAAATTTGTGGCTTCCAGGGGCTACAGAGGTTAAATCGGGAGATCGGTTTATATGGGAGCTATATCAGGTTATAGACCGATTTAGACTATACATGGTACAGTTGTTGAAAGGCATAATGGAACACTATTTGCAAAATTTCAGACAAATCGTACAAAAATTGCGGCTTCCAGGGGCTCAAGAAGTCAAATCGTGAGATCGGTTTATATGGGACCTATATCAGGTTATAGACCGATTTAGACTATACTTGACACAGTTGTTGAAAGTCATAACGGAACACTACTTGCAAAATTTCAGCCAAATCGTACAAAAATTGCGGCTTCCAGGGGCTACAGAAGTCAAATCGGGAGATCGCTTTATATGGGGGCTATATCAGGCTATAGACCGATTTAGACTATACTTGGCACAGTTGTTAGAAGCCATAACAGAGCACTATCTGCAAAATTTTAGCCAAATCGGACAAAATTTGTGGCTTCCAGGGGCTACAGAGGTTAAATCGGGAGATCGGTTTATATGGGAGCTATATCAGGTTATAGACCGATTTAGACTATACTTGGCACAGTTGTTGAAAGTCAAAACGGAACACTATTTGCAAAATTTCAGCCAAATCGTACAAAAATTGCGGCATCCAGGGGCTCAAGAAGTCAAATCTGGAGATCGGTTTGTATGGGAGCTACATCCAAATCAGATCCGATATGGCCCATTTGCAGTCCCCAATGACCTACATTAATATATATTATTTGTGCAAAATTTCATGTGACTAGCCCTGTGCAGTATCTGTCCAAAATTTCATGTGGCTAGCTCTTTGCGTTCGACCGCCATAGTGATTTCGACAGACGTACGAACGGACGGGCAATGCCAGCCTTTGTAAGGGAAAGGGTCCACCATTTGCGATCAGATTATATTCCGGACTTGAAGTACCTCAGAGGCATAGATAGGAAGTCAATTTAGGAATATGATCAGTAGTCCTCTGATATGACTCTCACATTTTCTTTGTACAATTGCTACAGTCCAAATCAAGCTGACTTAGGAATATGTTTGTAAGGCCATGGGCTGGTGTAAGAGCCAAGGCTCGGAAAGAGGTCTTTACCCATTATCCTGTGTCTTATCCTCACAATTGTTGGGCAATAACGCAACAGGTGCTCGGCAATGTCCAACTCCTCCTTGTCTTCGCACATTCTGCACCAGAAACCTGACGTTGCAATGATCAGTCAGGACTCCTACTAGCACAGTCTGTAGTCGTGCTCTCTCAACTCCAGGCTTAGAGACGTCCTGTTTCGCGAAACATTCAGCCACAGACAGCTTAAGACACCGCATAACCTACACCACTAGCCCACGCCTTGTTCGCGCAGCCATCGTCCGTTCACTCTACCAAGAAGATAGCACAGTGGAAGTCTCACTGATTCTTTGGCAAGAACTTCTGCAATCAGCGATCCAGGAATGGCCTGCTTGTCGGTCGCTTCGTTCCCCGCTACAGTGTATTTGCATGGGACCCAGCAAAGCCCGAAAGCCTTTCTAAAGGATCGAAGAAATCCCTTGCATCTTCGAGCGGGTCATAGCCATTAGCTTTGACCGACTGTCCACGTATATCATGACGGTCTGATCGGCCGCTGTTCCCCCAGCAACGTCGTCTCCCGAGGACCTCCGCCTGAAAGAAGCTGCACCCATCAAAATGCAAATTTTGCCCATAAACATTCCACTAAGGGACAGAGGCAAACTTCTCACATATCAATGAGTGCAGTCCGATTCAAGTTTAAGCTCAATGATAAGGGGCCTCCTTTTTATAGCCGAGTCTGAACGGCGTGCCACAGTGCGACACCTCTTTGGAGAGAAGTTATACATGGCAAAGTACCTCACAAATGTTGCCAGCATTAGGAGGGGAAAACCACCGCTGAAAATTTTTTTCTGATGGTTTCACCAGGATTCGAACCCAGGCGTTCAGCGTCACAGGCGCACATGCTAACCTCTGCGCTACGGTGGCCTCCGCTGCACCCATCCAGAAGTCCTTAAAAATCCCTGATTCCAACGAATTCAATAAATACTCCAGCTCCATGGCCCCCTCCCATTTAGACCGATCCGTGTATACAGAGGGTCCCGGGAAGGACGCGGTTCCCCCAACCAGGAGATCCTCTTTCGGAAAAACGACTTGCAAACCTTCAACAAGGAAGGACTCCGCTGGCTGGAATGGCCTTAGTTAGAGGAGCGCCATGTACTTGACTAACTCAGTCTGATATCGATCAACTGAACACTGCCAATTTATTCAGTAAGCTCAACGAACGAACAACGTCTGCAAATCATAAAAATTTGCTACCAACTTTTGAAGTCGGTGATCGCTACTCGCAAGAAATCATCTTCAGCTCATTTTTGGCTTAATGAGTTCGTCAATAATCAAAATATGCGTTCTTGGTCAGGTGAAAGTCCACATGTACCTCACGAATCAACACTTCATCCACAAAAATAACTGTGTGGTGCGGTCGACCATGCCTATCGTTATGCGTGAATGAACATTGCTATACTCACGGATTATTATACCCTCCACCATAAGATGGGGGCTATACTAATTTCGTCATTCTGTTTGTAACTACTCGAAATATTCGTCTGAGACCCCATAAAGTATATATTTTCTTGATCGTCGCGACATTTTATGTCGATCTAGCCATGTCCGTCCGTCCGTCTGTCTGTCGAAAGCACCCTAACTTCCGAAGGAGTAAAGCTTGCCGCTTGAAATTTTGCACAAATACTTCTTATTAGTGTAGGTCGGTTGGTATTGTAAATGGGCCATATCGGTCCATGTTTTGATATAGCTGCCATATAAACCGATCTTGGGTCTTGACATCTTGAGCCTCTAGCGTGCGCAATTCTTATCCGATCAGAATGAAATTTTGCACGACGTGTTTTGTTATGATATCCAACAACTGTGCCAAGTATGGTTCACATCAGTCCATAACCTGATATAGCTGCCATATAAACAGATCTTGGGTCTTGACTTCTTGAGCCTCTAGAGGGCGCAATTCTTATCCGATTGCAATGGAATTTCGCACGACGTGTTTTGTTATGATACCCAACAACTGTGCCAAGTATGGTTTAAATCGGTCCATAACCTGATATAGCTGCCATATAAACCGATCTTGGGTCTTGACTTCTTGAGCCTCTAGAGGGCACAATTCTTATCCGATTTGAATGAATTTTTGCACTAAGTATTTCGTTATGATATCCAATAACTCTGCCAAGTATGGTTAAAATCGGTCCATAACCTGATATAGCTGTCATATAAACAGATCTGGGGATTTGACTTCTTGAGCTTCTAGAGGGCGCAATTCCTATCCGATTTGGCTGAAATTTTGCATGACATATTTGATTTTACTTTCAACAACTATGTCAAATAAGGTTCAAATCGGTTCATAGCCTGATATAGCTGCCATATAAACCAATCTGGGATCTTGACTTCTTGACCCCTAGAGGTCGCAATTATTATCCGATATGCCTGAAATTTTGTACGACGGATCCTCTCATGACCATCAACAAACGTGTTTATTATGGTCTGAATCGGTCTATAGCCCGATACAGATCCCATATAAATCGTTCTCTCTATTTTATTTCGTGAGCCCCAATGGGCCCAATTCTTATACGAATTGGCTGAAATTTTACACAGGTCTCCAACATATAATTTAATTGTATTCTGAACCGGACCATATCTTGATGTCGTTTTAATAGCAGAGCAACTCTTTTCTTATATCCTTTTTTGCCTAAGAAGAGATGCCGGGAAAAGAACTCGACAAATGCGATCCATGGTGGAGGGTATATAAGATTCGGCCCGGCCGAACTTAGCACGCTTTTACTTGTTTTTAGATTGGAAGATATGGGCCTGAACGACATGTGGTATCAACTTTACGGTGTCAAAAGCGTGTGCTATGCACACGCCACAACCGATTTATGGAAAAGTAAGTTTGATGAGCGTATTATCTCAAGAAATGACCCAGTCGATTGGCCGCCTCCTTCGTGCGACTTAACGACTCTAAAATATTTGCTTTAAAGCGACGTCAAGTAATTGTTCTATGCCAACAAGCCGACGATGTTGGAAGAACTCAGAGCCAACTTTGAACGGAAAATAGCGACCGTTTCTTCTGATATATATTTTAAAGTCCTCGAAAGTTGGGTCCAAAGTATTGGCAGATGTAAACATACCCGCTGTGGCCATATGAACGAAGTCGAGTTTCACTCATACATTTCTTGATTGTACTTCAAGCCGATACCAAATTTTTTTAAATATCTCAAACGGTTTGCGTTTTATTTAAAACAAATAAAAACGAGCTAGGTCCGGCCGGGCTGAATCTTGGGTCATATCTGGGAATTGCTCTTAAAGGCGCCTTTATCAGTATATAGCCCGATTCGGATCATACTAAGCACGGATGCTGGAAGTCATAGCAGATGACTTTGAGTAAAAATATCGGCCAAATTAAATGAAAATTGAGGCGTCTAGGGGCTCGAGTAGTCAAAACCGGGTATCGGTTTATAAGGGGGCTATATCAGTATATAGACCAGTGGCGGGCAAATGCACACAATACTCATATTTGTGTACGCGAGCATGAACATAAGCCCATGTGCTTGGAAATTTTACGTACACTAGCACATGTGTCCAACACTGATATAGACCGACTCAAATCAAACTTGGCATGGATATTGGAACTCATAGCAGAAGTCTTCGTGCCAAATTTCAACCAAATTATATGAAAGAAGTCAAATCCAGCAATCGGTTTATATGAGGGTATACCAGTTTATTGAACCATCCGGATCATAATGGGTTTGCATGGAGGCTATAACAGTTTATAGGCCGTTTCGGATTATACTCGGCAATGATGTTGGAAATCAGAAAGCAAGCCAATGTGCTAAATTGTAACCAAATCCTACGAACATTACGGTTCTAAGGGGCTCAAGAAGTCAAAACTGGGGATCGGTCTATACCGGGGGTATATCCAAATCTAAATCGATATGACCAATTTGTAATCCCCAAGAAATTATATCGAAAAAAGTATCGGTGCAAAAATTTCAAGGGAAAATCTTCATTTGTTCGAAAGCTATCGCAATTTCCACAGACGGATGGACGGACATGGATCGACTCAGAATGTAAAAACAGCCAAGAATATAAAAACTTTATTGGATCATAGGTCAATATTTTAAGGTGTTACAAATGGAATGACATAATCCTGTGGTGGTTGGTATACAAATAAATTCTGAATTTCTTATTAGAAAATCGGCTATTTGTGGACTTATCTGGCTAGCATTTGGCGTTGGGCCATAAGTGTTTTTAACATAGCAAATTTTAACCAAATCGTGATAAGAATTAGGCAACTTGAGGAAGTCATATGAAGCGATAGGTTTTTTATGGACCTATCTGTTGCTCCTTTAGTGTGCCAATATGGCTTATCCGCAACTACCATTATCAACATTATGTAACGGTGGGAAATCCATGCACAAAGCTTTATTTGTTCGAACGGTATGGCCACTTTTCAAAAAAAAAATTGGGTAAAAAAATCACCTAAAAGCTATTCCGCGCTTATCATCCCTGATACGTAAAGAGTTTTTCTTATTCGACTGACTGTCTATGAATGTCTATACATATCTCCATTACGGATGTGGTACGTCTGCTTGTGTGTATGCGCATAGATGTGAATATGGGATTGGGGGCGTCGGCGTAAATGTAACAAAGAAGCGAACTTTCATTTGTTCGCCAGGGAAAAAAATGTTTTTTAAAAAAATAGCACAAATGCAAACATGGAAATGAAAACTAATGCAATGGCTGTTGTTGCTGTTTTGCTCCCTTATCCGCTGATTTTGTTGTTCTATTGCATATGACCTCAATACATTGTTGGAACATGCATTTTCACTCGAACTCGTGAACCCACGAACCTACGCACCAAACACGTAACGTAACCTCATGACGGGAAACTTTACATTTCCACATGAGTTTAATTTACATACTTTCGCGCTCGTTTATATCCATTGTTAATATGTTCGCATGTACGTACGCATCACCCACACCTGCAGTTCCAGCAGTTCGGAAATGCTTCCTACTTGGCGCTCTGTAATTTGTGTGCAAACTTGTGTGTGCGGTAGGGTGAGGACTAGCGAATAAAATTAAAAAGAAAACTTTTTCAACAAGAAATTATTCTTAAACGAAGTAAGTTCTTTACAAAACATCATCAGGTCAATGAAAGAGTGGGGGCGTACTGGAACAGATTTTAATTAAAGGCCTTTTCAAAAAAAAAAATGTAAAGTCAGGTAGGCGGCAGGTACCTTGAGCCTTAAGTGCATTACTTCGAAATTATTCGCATTAAATGAAATGTTTTTACACTTGGAGGGGGCGTAATACATATGGGATTTATTTTAAGAAGGACATGAAGTGTAACAAAAAGATAAAACAAGTAAAATAGGGGCGAAATTTGACCGCACTGAAGGGTGGATACCCACCATGATGGATTTTGTCAAAAATGTAGACTAATTAACTTTGTTAATGTCTGAAATACTTTGAAAATCTCAAAACAGGCCATGAATTGAAGTTTCTAGAGTCTTAAGAAGTAATATCGGGGAGTTGGTTATATGGTAGCTATATCCAAATCGGAGCCAATAAGTCGAATTTGCTTAAATCATCACTGATTCTAATTTAATCGAAATCGGATAATAATTGCGGCTTTAATGGCCTTAGGACCCTAAACCGGCATATTGGTCCATATGGCCTACTTAAAATTAAGTATCTGCCCAAAATTTCAAGCGGCTAGATTTACGCGTTCTATCTCTATCGTAATTTCGACAGATGGACGGACGGACATTGCTAGATCGACTCAGCACGTCGAAACGATCAAGAATATATGCCCTTTATGTGGTCTAAGACAAATATTTTGAGGTGTTACAAACGGAATGACTAGATTAGTGTACCACCATCCAATGGTGGTGGGTATTAATAGACATAGAGCAAAATTTTGAGAAAATCTCTTAAGAAATACGTTGACAAAGGCTCCAAAAGTGAAATGATAGGAGAATTCTTTGTGCCTAATTTCATGTGAATTGATTAAAAACTGACCAAATCGGACTAAAATATATATGGGAGCAACATCCAAGTCTGAATCGATTTCGAGCAAAATCCGCACGTTTAATCGTAGTCGTAGAGGAAAGCGTGGTGCAAAGATTTGAGAAGATTTGTTGATAAGTGTGGTTGCAAAGACTCTAGAAGTCAAAGAAGGCGGGCTATAGATATATATGGGAGATAGAATCAATTTTCTATCAAATTCAACGGTAATTTTGAGTCTACTAAGAGACTCCCTTGTGTCAAATTTCGTGAGAATCGGTTTATAGAGGGCGTTACTATTATTGTCCAGTATTAGTCCAACTCGGCCATACGTTTATCATACGAATCAATTTTTTTCAAATTTCAATAGGCTTTGTCTCTAGGCCACAATAACATGCCCGTTCCAAATTTTATGACGATCGTATGAAAAATGCAAACTGTACGGTTAGGTTAGGTTGAAAAGAAGGTGCGGATATTAGTCCGTCCGCCCCATGCCACTATGAACATACACATTTGCCAGTAATCGGCTATAATTACCACAAAGTAACCTCGAAAAAGAAAATCCAAGTTAGGAATTCTGTGATGCTTA
This sequence comes from Stomoxys calcitrans, assembly GCF_963082655.1. Classification (NCBI taxonomy): domain Eukaryota; kingdom Metazoa; phylum Arthropoda; class Insecta; order Diptera; family Muscidae; genus Stomoxys; species Stomoxys calcitrans. Next base: position 9,669 of record NW_026739295.1, on the reverse strand, counting down.
CAAAATCCCAAATTTTTTCTCATTACACTCTCCGTTTTTGGTTCATGTCTGATATTGTGTTTCCACTGAAGTCCAGGTGTCTGCTAGACGCGAAAGCCGGGCAATGGCAGAAGAAATGCTCCAATGTCTCATCATCTTCCCCACATGCCCTAGCTCCGATGTGAGCTCCTAGTCCTATGTATCCTACTTACTTTCTCTCAGCATTAGGCTCGTCTTCTCACAATCCCGATTCTCCCCTTAGGATTTTCGTCGTCCAACGGACCGTTTCGCTATTTCACAGTATTTTATGTGCGTTACAAAATCCCAAATTGTTTCTCATTACACTCTCCGTTTTTGGTTCATGTCTGATATTGTGTTCCCACTGAAGTCCAGGTGTCTGCTAGATGCGAAAGCCGGGCAATGGCAGAAGAAATGCTCCAATGTCTCATCATCTTCCCCACATGCCCTAGCTCCGATGTTTCGCTATTTCACAGTATTTTATGTGCGTTCGACTCGAAAAGCTTTAGGTTAACTGTAAGCTAAATCGAATCAGGAAATGATTCCGAGTCGTTCGGTATGCTTATCAATGTGTCTTCCTTCTGGGTGTTACAAATAAATTCACTAAGTTATAATACCCTGTACCACAGCAGCGGTGTAGGGTAGCAGTATTCCATTTGAAAACATATAGAGATAGCTATTTAAAATTTAAAATGGTCAGAGCTAAGGTGTTATCGAGATCATGTGCTAAATTTCAAGGTCCTATGTGATCCGGGCGTCTCTTGGCAGAACCCTAAATCTGGTCACTTCGGTATTTAGAAAAACTGTTTGGGCTGCCGAATGTTCACTTGTGGTTCAATTTCACTGGACATTGCTCTGAAATCCCCACAAGAAAATCCGCTTGAGGTATACAACAATTTTTATACCCACCACTACAGGATGGGGGTATAGAATCTAGTCATTCCGTTTGAAACACCTAGAAATATTCTTATAAGAACCCATGAAGTACATATATTCTTGATCGTTTCGAAGTTCTGAAATCACGATTGTGGTCGAACGCGTAAAGCTAGCCGCTTGAAATTTTGCACAGATATTAAATATTGGTGTAGGTCTTTGGGGATTGCAAATGGGCCATATCAGTTAAGATTAAGATATAGCTCCCATATAAACCGATTTGACTTCTGGATGCCCCTGAAGTTTTGTATGAAATGTTCTGTTAAGACTTCAAACAACTGTGGCACGTACGGTCTAAATCGGTCAAGAACCTGATATAGCTCCCATACAAACCGATCTCCATTATTCTTGAGCCCTTACAAGAAAAAATTTTTGTCCTATTTGGCTGAAATTTTGCACACGGCATTCTATTACGACTCCAACATCTGTGACAAGAACGGTATGAATCGTTCTACAATATAACCTGATATAGCTCCCATATAAACCAATCTCCCGATTTGAATTCTTGAGCCCTTACAAGCCAAAATGTTCGTCCCATTTGGCTGAAATTTTGCATGTAATGTTCTGTTATGACTTTCAACAACGGTCCTAAGTACGATCCAAATCGGTCTATAACCTGATATAGCTTCCATATAAACCGATCTTCCGATTTGACTTCTTGAGCCCCTGGAAGCTGCAATTTTCATCCGATTTGGATTTTGAACATAGCATTCTGTTATGACTCTCAACAACTGTGCCGCTTATAGTTCAAATCAGTCGAGAACATGATATAGCTCCCATAGCAACCGATCCCCCGAATTGGCTTCTTAAGCCCTTACAAGCAGCGATTTTTATCCAATTTGGCTGAAATTTTGCATATGGTGTTCTATTATGACTTTCAACAACTGTGTTAAGTACGGTCCAAATCGGTTTTTAACCAGATATAGCTCCCATATTTTAGCAGAATCCATGGTGGTAGGTTCCCAATATTCGGCCCGGCCGAACTTAGCACGCTCTTACATATTTCCTTTCAGTAATAGCCTCGTCTTTTCACTATCCGGATCTCCCCACTGTATTTTCGTCGCCCCCAACGACCGTTTGGCTTATCCACAGTGCTGCATGGGCGTTCGTAGCCCAAGCCCTTAACATGGACTGCGTCGCTCCGAAAGGTTTCGGGTTAACCTAGTTCATAGCCGACGGTCATATGGCCTTCGCTGCCAATTCGTCTGCTCTGTCATTTCCCTCACTAAGCTATGACCTATGTGTGCAAAATTTCATAAAAATCGGTTCAGATTAAGATATAACTCCCTTACATATCTTTCATCCGATATGCCCTTTGCAGTAGAAGCCACAATTTTCGTCCGATCTTTACAAAATTTAGCATGGGATGTTTTATTTTACATCCTCATATGTATGCAAAATTACATAAAAATCGGTCTAGATTTAGATATAGCTCCCATCTATATCGTTCATCCGATGTGGCCTTTTAAGGCTGTCAAATCCACAATTTTTGTCCGATTTTGCATGAGAAGTTTAAATTGACGTTCCAATACGTGCGCAAAATTTCATTTAAATCAGTCCTAATTTAGATATACCTCCATTGTGCATATTTGACTTTTAAGGCAGTTAAATCCACGAATATGGTCAGGAAGCAGGAATAGGCCTTATAATTTTTTGATAACGGAAGGGGGCGGACCCTCCACCGTTACCTCAAAAACACCACCCAAAATCAAAAGTAGACCGATAAGGATAATATGGGTATCAAATGAAAAGTATGCGGGAGCAGATAACGAATCTGGTATACAAAATCATGTCGAAGTATAGGGGGTCACCCCACCCCCACAAAAACGCCCAAAATGGGCACATTAGCCAATCACGGATATATGAAGCTCGGTTCGTTTTGTTCCGTATGGACTGAAAAACGGCAGAATTGATTTTCTCGATATTTTCGCATATTGTGTAGTTTGGTGTGGAAGGATACAAAGGCCATATAATTTTTCGGTATCGGAAGGGGGACTTACCCTCCCCCTTATGCCAAAAACGCAACCCAATATCAAAAATGGACCGATCGGGACAATATAGGTATCAAATGAAAGGTATTGGAGAGTAGAATACGAATATGGTATTAACATTTGGGTACAAGTCTAGGTGGCGATTTTTCCCCCAAAGATACCTTAAATGGTTTATTTGACCCATTATGACAATATGGGACTCAAATGAAAGGTATTTGAGAGTAAAAAACTAATTTGGTATCCAATTTTGGAGCCAAGTGTTTTGGGGTACGCCCTAAAGCACCCCCAAACTGAACTTTATTTCCGTTGGGAATAAAGAACGAATTTGATATCTATTTTCAGTGCAAAGTGCCGGTGGCCGCCCCAACCCCAAAACACCCTCAAAACGGTTCATATTTACAGACCATGGCAATATGGGGCTCAAATTAAAGGGATTTCGAAGTGCAGCACGAAATTGATATCCATATTTGATTCGAAATGTCTGAGGTGCCAGTCCTCCCCTAATGACAACATTACCCTAAGGAAGAACATTACCACCAGGAACCGAAAAGGGGCAAATATTCACACAACTTTGAGTGCTTTCCGGTTCAAGTTTAAACTCAATGATAAAGGACCTTGCGTGCATGACATTGTACCTCGCAAATGTCGCCAACATTAAGAGGGGATAAATACCGCTTTGTCCGATGTTTTTGCCAGGATTCGCGTTCAGCGTCATAGGCTACAATGGCACGAATTCGATATCCGCAATCAGGATAAAGTGTCCCCACCCTAAAAAGATATTAGAGAGTTAAAGAAGGCGCAGCGGTGCGGGCCCGGTTCGGCTAGTGTATCAATAAAATTGGCACAGGTTTCAATATAACTCTCATATAATATTTTATCCAATATGGCCTTTTAAAGATGTGGAAATTCAAATATTTTGTCCTATGGTAGGAAAATCTTACAAGGTTCTAAATTTCTTTTTCAATTGGTATCCAAATTAAAGTCTGACTAGATTTCGAGATAAGCTCTACATATAAAAAGTACTTACATACACCAGGTGGTGTAGGGTATTATATAGTCGGTACAGCCCGACTTATGCCTTTCCTTACTGGTTTTTGCTTAGTTTGTGGTTCATTTTCGATTCTGTTTAATTTTGACGTTTAGATGCCCCTCTTGTTGCTCATATTGATTTGGTAAGCCATATCCTTCAAAGTAAGGCAAAAAAAAGGAATGTCATCTGCAAATTTTTTTGCTGTTATTTTCAAGCAAAATGTCAGTTTTCTCTTGATGTTGACATTACTCGGAAAACTAAATGCGTTGGCATAAATAAAAGTGGGTTAAACATTTGCACCACATCATAGGCGAAAGCGAATATGTCACACATACATACCTGCCAGTATGTAATTTTGGCAAGTTTGCTGTTGCATATAACCTTGGAAAAAGGTTGTGAGGGTTTACTTGCCATCCTAGTTTATGGCGAAGTAAGCCATTGCATTGGCAACTTTTAATACATTTTTATTGAGTATTGCCAAGTTCTGTTGCCTTTTTTTTTTTTGAAATAGATACAGGTGAGCGGTCAAAGAGATATTTGTTGCATTGAAACAAATACGACATTGCACGGTGTTTTCTAAAGCTTGACAAAAACACTCCAAATGGAATTTCTAAAATTTCATGTGAATCTGTTTGTACATCGAGTTCCTTTGACCAAGTCGTAAAATTTTTTGTATGGTTTTGTTGACACTTATATGATTAAATTTGAATTCATCCAAACATACTCTTTGCCAATTTCTTTTTTCAAGCACTCCCTCACCCATCGTAGTTGATTCGAGAGTGTGTGTTTTTTTTTTTTTTTTTTTTGTTGTTGTTTCCATGGAAATCTAACATCTTTATAAAATGTTTCCGCTGTTCTTCAATTTCAATGCTTGCCATAAAACCCAAGAGCATATAAAACATGATACAGCAACCAACCATTTTTGCAGAAAGCGTTTAAAATTTACACAAGAAAAAAAAAACACAGCGAAAAACAAAGTGAAAACGCAAATATCACAAACTTTGAAAAAGAATCTATACACAAATGGTATGGAATATATCAACAATCTCTAGAAACAAGCGCAACTAGCAGCATATAAAGTGTTCAGGATTTGTAAAATGTTATACTTTTGGCAAAAGCTCTTGTGACAGTTGAAGCGTGAGTTTCACGCTTTTTTTTAATTAACGAGGAAGGTATTATAAGAATAGGAAATTATAGACAACATGTAAAAACATGCTAATTGCGACCGGGCTGATTATTGGCAACCCACCATCATGAATTCTCCTAAAAATGTATACAAAATTAACTTAGCTAAAGGGCATAATTTTGGTTAACGTACCAAATTTCAGCCAAACCAGGCAAAAATTTAAACTTCTAGAAGCAATAGATGGCTTATCGGGAGATGGATTTATATGAAATCTATATCAGATTATTGACTGACTGGGTCAATGCTAACCATGGATAATGGAAATCAAATAAAAAACCAGTAAGGAAAAACAAAAGTCGGGCGGAGCCGACTATATAATACCCTACACCTACCCTACAAATATAAATTCGAGCAATATACAAACATATATGTATATGAGAGCTATATCTAAATCTGAACCGACTTTAAAGCAGATCGTTTGAAAATTGTTGTTACTATGGCCATATAAGTGCAAATCGAGTCAACAAAATCCGTGTAAAATTTTGTGCAGATCTGTCACAAATGGTGTTAATTACAGCCTTATACATGCAAATCGGGCGATACATATACATGGGAGCTATATCCAAATCTGAACCGATTCTGATTAAATCCTGCACATATGTTAAGATCAGTAACAAAACAATTCGCGCCAAATATTGTGCAGATCGGTTGAAAATTGTACCTACTACGGCCATTTAAGTGAAAATCGGTCGATCCATATACATGGGAGCTATATCTAAATCTGAACCGATTTTGAAGAAATTTTGCGCATATGTTAAGACCAGTAACAAAATAATTCATGCCAAATTTTGTGCAGATCGGTTGGAATTTTTAGCCACTACGGCCATGTAAGTGCAAATTGGGCGATATATATATGGGAGCTATATCTAAATCTGCACCGATTTTGATGAAATCTTGCAAGTATGTTAAAATCAGTAACAAAATAATCCGTGCTAAATTTTGTGCAGATCGGTTGAAAATTGTAGCTACTACGGCCATTTGAGTGCAAATCGGGCGATACATATACATGGGAGCTATATCTAAATCTGAACCGATTACGATGAAATTTTGCAGATATGTTAGAATCACTAACAAAACAATCCGTTCAAAATTTTGTGAAGAGCGGTTGAAAATTGTAGCTACTACGGCCACTTAAGTGCAAATCGGGCGACACGTATACATGGGAGCTGTATCCAAATCTGAACCGATTTCGATGAAATTTTTCGGAAATGTTAAAATCAGCAACAAGACACTTTTTGCCAAATTTTGTGCAGATCGGTTGAAAATTGTAGCTATTACGGCCATTTAAGTGGAAATCGGACGATACATATATATGGGAGCTATATCTAAATCTCAACCGATTTTTACCAAAATCAAGAGCGTTCATCCTAGGGCCAAACAAGTGACGTGTGCAAAATTTTGTGATGATTGGACAACAAATACGACCTGCACTCTGATTACAAGAATACATGGACTCACAGACGGAGAGACGTCGGACAGAACGGACATGTTTAAATCGAATCAGAAAATGATTCTGAGTCGATCGGTATACTAATCAATGGATCTAGCTCTTTTCCTTCTTAGCGACGGACAGACAGACAGGCATGGCTAATTCAAATCAGAAAGTGATTTTGAGTCGATCGGTATACTAATCAATGGGTCCAGCTCATCTCCTTCGTAGCGACGGACAGACAGATATGGCTAAATCGAATCAGAAAGTGATTCTGAGTCGATCGGTATACTAATCAATGGGTCCAGCTCTTACCCTTCATAGCGACGGGCAGACAGACAGACATGGCTACATCGAATCAGAAAGTAATTCTGATCCGATCGGTATACTAATCAATGGGTCTAGCTCATCTCCTTCGTAGCGACGGACAGACAGACATGGCTAAATCGAATCAGAAAATGATTCTGATCCGATCGGTGTACTAATCAACGAGTCTAGCTCTTCTCCTTCTTAGCGACGGACATACAGACAGACATGGCTAAATCGAATCAGAAAGTGATTCTGAGTCGATCGGTAGACTAATCAATAAGTCTAGCTCTTCTCCTTCTTAGCGATGGAAAGACAGACAGACATGGCTAAATCGAATCAGAAAGTGATTCTGAGCCGATCGGTATGCTAATCAGTGGGTCTAGCTCTTCTCCTTCTTAGCGACGGACAGACAGACATGGCTAAATCGAATCTGAAAGAGATTCTGAGTCGATCGATATACTTATCAATCGATATAGCTCTTCTCCTTCTTAGCGTTGCAAACAAATGCACAAACTTATAATACCCTGTTCCACAGTGGTGGTGTAGGGTATAAACGCTACGTGCAAACTTTCAACCAAATCATCCAACAATTGAGACTTTTAAGTAATCAAGAAGTCAAAACGGGGGATCGGTGGGGATCATAAGAGCTATATCAGTTTAGAACAAGTAAAAGCGTGCTAAGTTCGGCCGGGCCGAATCTTACATACCCTCCACCATGGATCGCATTTGCCGAGTTCTTCTCCCGGCATCTCATCTTAGGCAAAAAAGGATATAAGAAAAGATTTGCTCTGCTATTATTACATTATTACATGTTGGAGACCTGTGTAAAATGTCAGCCAATTCGAATAAGAATTGCACCCTTTGGGAGCTGTATCGGGCTATAGACCGATTAAGATCATAATAAGCACCTATGTTGATGGTCATGAGAGGATCCGTAGTACATAATTTCAGGCAAATCGGGCAATAATTGCGACCTCTAGAGGCTCAAGAAGTCAAGATCCCAAATCGGTTTATATGGCAGCTATATCAAAAGATGGACCGATTTGAACCCGACTTGGCAAAGTTGTTGGATATCATAACAAAACACGTCGTGCAAAATTTCATTCCAATCGGATAAGAATTGCGCCCTCTAGAGGTTCAAGAAGTCAAGACCCAAGATCGGTTTATATGGCAGCTATATTAGGTTATTGACCGATCTAAACCAGACTCGGCACAGTTGTTGGATATCATAACAAAACACGTCGTGCAAAAATTCATTTCAATCGGATAAGAATTGCGCACTCTAGAGGCTCAAGAAGTCAAGACCAAGATCGGTTTATATGGCAGCTATATCAGGTTATGAACCGATTTGAACCATACTTGGCAAAGTTGTAGGATATCATAACAAAACACGTCGTGCAAAATTTCATTCCAATCGGATAAGAATTGCGCACTCCAGAGGCTCAAGAAGTCAAGACCCAAGATCGGTTTATATGACAGCTATATCAAGTTATGAACCGATTTGAACCATACTTGGCACAGTTGTTGGATATCATAACAAAACATGTCGTGCAAAATTTCATTCCAATCGGATTAGAATTGCGCACTCTAGAGGCTCAAGAAGTCAAGACCCAAGATCGGTTTATATGGCAGCTATATCAAAACATGGACCGATATGGCCATTTACAGTACCAACCTACAACTAATAAGAAGTATTTGTGCAAAATTTCAAGCGGCTAGCTTTACTCCTTCGGAAGTTAGCGTGCTTTCGACAGACAGACGGACGGACGGACGGACGGACATGGCTAGATCGACATAAAATTTCGCGACGATCAAGAATATATATACTTTATGGGGTCTCAGACGAATATTTCGAGTAGTTACAAACAGAATGACGATATTAGTATACCCCTCATCTTATGGTGGAGGGTATAAAAAGGGGAGGACAGAATGTTCTATTTACTGAAATCGCAAGATACCAAGGTGTTTAGCAGAACAGGAAATTGAACTTTAAAGCCATCATATTGCAAAGGGCAAGAAAGGCAACTCTTGCCAGATACGCTTGCAAGAGAGTCATTGAAAATTGTTGGGAGCTTAAACCTCGTGTTATGCACTGGGTATTTATTGCAGTTGTCAGACCTCTAATGCTATATGGTGTTGTGGTTTGGTGGACGGCGTTTCAAAAGTCCACCAACCGCTCTATACTCAGGCGGATCCAAAGGATGGCTTGTTTGTGCACCACAGCCGCACTGAGGACTACGCCATCATATGCACTGAATTTAATGTTGCACATAATTCCACTGGACATTGTGGCTATACAAATTACATTGAGCACTGCTGTGGGGCTAAGGGAGAATTCTCTTTGGTCATGTGGGGGCTACGGACCATGCGTTATCCTTGATACAATGTCCGATATTCCAGCCAGTGTGGATGGAGGCCATCGTAGTGCAGAGGTTAGCATATCCGCCTATGACTCTGAACGCCTGGGTTCAAATCCTGGCGAGACAATCAGAAAAAAAAATTCAGCGGTGGTTTTCCCCTCCTTATGCTGGCAACATTTGTGAGGTACTATGCCATATAAAACTTCTCTCCAAAGAGGTGTCGCACTCCGGCACGCCTTTCGGACTCCTTACCATTAAGCTTAAACTTGAATCGGACAGCACTCATTGATATGTGAGAAGTTTGCCCCAGTTCCTTAGTGGAATGTTCATGGGCGAAATTTGCATTTGCATGTGTGGATTACACCCTATCTGAGCCGCTTTTTGATAAAAAGTACTGTACCACTATTCCTGATAGAACCAATTGGGGTCTTTTA
>NW_026739294.1:22500-43545 GCF_963082655.1 Stomoxys calcitrans | reverse complement strand
CCCTAGTGAGGCACACCCACAGCCATTCACTCTCGTAGATCAGCTGTTGACAATGTTGACGTATCTATGGCGTTCCCATCGTTGTGGTGTTACCACCGTTGTGTTATTGCCATATTGATCATTCCACCATTTAGGTTGGCAACGCGATCTACATCTTTGATCGTTAGTTTTAAGAAATCTTTACTTTGGTTTGTACGCTTTTTGATCAAAAACGAGCCTGCGAGTTTTGTACTCACAATGCAGATCGATCTACCGTTTTTATACCCTCCACTATAGGGTATACTAATTTCGTAATTCTGTTTGTAACACCTCGAAACATCGTCTGAGACACCATAAAGTATATATATTCTTGATCGTAGCGACATTTTATGTCGATCTAGCCATGTCCGTCCGCCTGTCCGTCCGTCTGTCCGTCCGTCCGTCCGTCTGTCCGTCCGTCTGTCTGTCGAAAGCACGCTAACTGCCGAAGGAATAAAGCTAGCCGCTTGAAATTTTGCTCAAATACTTCTTATTAGTGTAGGTATATTGTAAATGGGCTATATGGGTCCATGTTTTGATATAGCTGCCATATAAACCGATCTTGGGTCTTGACTTCTTGAGCCTCTAGCGTGCGCAATTCTTATCCGATTGGAATGAAATTTTGTACGACGTGTTTTGTTATGATATCCAACAACTGTGCTAAGTATGGTTCAAATCGGTTTATAACCTGATATAGCTGTCATATAAACCGATCTTGGGTCTTGACTTCTTGAGCCTCTAGAGGGCGCAATTCTTATCCGATTTGAATGAGTTATTGCACGAAATATTTTGTTATGATATGCAACAACTGTGCCAAGTATGGTTCAAATCGGTCTGTAACCTGATATAGCTGCCATATAAACCGACCTTGGGTCTTGACTTCTTCAGCTTCTAGAGTGCGCAATTCTTATCCGATTTAGCTGAAATTTTGCATGAGGTCTTTTGTTATAACTTTCAAGAATTAGGCACAGCTGTTGAATATCGTAACAAAATACGTCGGGCAAAATTTCGTTCCAATCGGATAAGAATTGCGCACTCTAGAGTCTCAAGAAGTCAAGATCGGTTTATTCATATCGGTTCATAACCTGATATAGCTGCCATATAAACCGATCTGTGATCTTGACTTCTTGAGCCTCTAGAGGTCGCAATTATTATCCGATTTGCCTGAAATTTTGTACGACGGATCCTCTCATGACCATCAACATACGTGTTTATTATGGTCTGAGTCGGTCTATAGCCCCAAACAGCTCCCATATAAATCGATCGCTCTATTTTACTTCTTGAGCCCCCAAAGAGCGCAATTCTGACATTTGACACAGGTCTCCAACATATAATATAATTGTGGTCCAAACCGGACCATATTTTGATATCGCTCTAATAGCCGAGCAACTCTTTTCTTATATCCTTTGTTTGCCAAAGAAGAGATACCGTGGCAAGAGCTCGATAAATGCGATCCATGGTGGAGGGTATAAAAGATTCGGCCCGGCCGAACTTAGCACGCTTTTACTTGTTAAGTTTATCAACTGCATATTGACTCCATTTATCTGAGGTTTTGAACAGTGAGCTGTTCTGATCACCACCTGATATCCAAACCCAATATGGTCTACATTCGACAATATTTAGATAAAGCTGTCATATAGACCGATCTGTCGATTTGGGGTCCTATGGCCATAACAGATGTATTTATTGACCCATTTCGTTGCAAGCTGCACCAAGGTCTTGTATTTCCGAACCAAATATAGTCGAGTTTGGAGAAAATGTTATCTCTAGAAAAAATTTCAAAAAAATTGCGACAACTGCAGTTATAGCTTAACCAAAAGAACATTTAGGGCCCTTGCTAAGGCCTTCAATGTGTAGTAATACTGCGCTCTTTTGATTAATCCAAGCGGTGTATGTTTTTGATCGAGCAAATATGTGGATTTGCTAAAATGAATGTGGTTGTGTATGTGGTATGACAGCTTTGTTTTCGCAACGAATCTACTGTGAATCTTTGTTAGATTGGCCATAAGGTAAAATAAATAATTTTTCTATGAAATGAAGAATGCATCTAACGAAGCATAAATCCGCTTTTGGGGATTTATTCATACTTTTGTAAGCATGAACAGGCAAATTAGAATACAAAAGTTATGAGCGGATTGTTAAGTTTAGTAGCAGATTAGATAATAATCGGCTTTAAGCCTAAATGATAATACATTGTAAGATGGATTATTATCAAATGTAGGAAGTCTGAAGTTATTCGTCTGTATGGTGGTTTGAAACTGCATCGGTTAACAATTTATTGTCTTATACACTTCACGTGCTAAATTTCGAAAACAAGTCTTTATTTGCAATCCATAGCCTTATGATATTCCAAACTTCTAATGATAATGTCATTTAAAAGCTTAAAGTTCTGGGATTAACATAACTACAGTGGCACAGTAATGTCTACATATCTTTGCATGAACAGCAGTTACGCAAACTGACAGTAACGGTGTTAGGGTAAGATTTTACCCTAAAAGTAAATAATTTTAGCATTAATACATATTTGGCTGAAGAATTGATTAGTTCAAATAGTTGGTTTAGTAAAACATGTTTTTTCAGTGGGGTATGTAGACTTTTCTGTGCCACTGTTTGTGAAGAATATTGACCTTTATGCAGTGCTTAAATATTTTTCGTTTTCCTTTTTTACATAATAATAGTTTTCTCATCCGAGACTCTCCACCTACTCTTCTTCCCAATGCAGGTCATAATTTTTGGGTCTAAGTATGTAATGAAAGAATATGAAGATTTGCATTTTATTTATACTCTGCCATTGGTCTTTTTTTATGTGGTGAGGTTGTTATGTTATTATTATTGTTGTTGTTGTTTTTTTTTTTGTGGCGGTATTAACAATAAATAAAAGCGAATAAAATGTTTATGATATGATAAAAAATAAAGATGTAATAAAATAAAAATTTATTATCTTAAAAAAGGAGGGGAAAATATATGGCAAAAACGAGGAGCACCAACAATATGGTCATTTGAGCGTTTTAACTTGAAGGGCGATTAGTTTTTGTACCCAAAGAGAAACTTGTAAGAACTTTGAAAAGTTTTTGAGGAGACAAGCAAACGATTGGGTTGCCCAAAAATTAATTGCGGATTTTTCATATAGTCGACGTTGACAAATTTTTTCACAACTTGTGACTCTGTAATTGCATTCTTTCTTCTGTCAGTTATCAGCTGTAACTTTTAGCTTGCTTTAGAAAAAAAGTGTAAAAAAAGTATATTTGATTAAAGTTCATTCTAAGTTTTATTACTTTCTTTACTTTCTTTTAAAAAATCCTCAGTTACTTTTTGGGCAACCCAATAAATGCCGGTATGGGGCATACTATGAGCACTATACTGGCTGGAACTTTGAGCTCCAAACGGTGTGGTGTTCCACTTTAACGCGAGAAACTTAGGTGGAAGCTATCGGGCCCGTTCACAGGTTGTGGATAGGGTAATGCTCGATAAGAAGAAGCTATAACTGCAGTCGCGGACAATCAGCGGTATCGAGTGGAGATCCTCAGTGAGAGGCCAGGCAGCACCGGCTCTTGCTTAAGGACTGAATGCATATTATGCTTGATATGAAAAGGCGGGTTATTGGCGCCTTTAAACATCCAATGGCCATCATTTTTCCGCAGCGACCAGAACGACCATGCTCATTTCCAGACCCTACACCATAGGATATGGGTATACTAATTTCGTTATTCTGTTTGTAACACTTCGAAATATGCGCCTGAGGCCCCATAAATTGTGTATATTCTTGATCGTCATGTCACTCTAGCCATGTCCGTCCATCTGTCCGTAAGTCTGTCCGTCCGTCCGTTTGTCCATCGAAAGCACGTTAACTTTCGAAGGAGTAAAGCTAGCCGCTTGAAATTTTGCACAAATACTTTTTTATTAGTGTAAGTCGGTTAGGATTGTAAATGGTCCAAATCGGTCCATGTTTTGATATAGCTGCCATATAATACGATCTTGGTTCTTGACTTCTTCAGCCTCTAGAGGGCGCAATTCTTTTCCGATCCGAGACTGAAATTTCGCACGTAGTGTTTCGTTATCGTTTCCAATAACTGTGTTAAGTATGATTCAAATCGGTCCATGTTTTGATATAGCTGCCATATAATCCGATCTTGGGTCTTGACTTCTTGAGCCTCTAGAGGGCGCAATTTGGTGGGACAATTTATCGCACCACGATTCCTCAATAAGACGATTTCGATATCTGACAAGTTCAAATACTTAGGTGTGATCTTGGACAGGAAACTGAATTGGAAGTGTCACATTCAGGAGTGTACTGAGAAGGCTCACAGATCTTGGGCACTATGTAGATGGGCCGTAGGCTCCAAATGGGGTCTGAATCCTAGGATAGTCCACTGGCTCTACAGGAGCGTGATTAGACCAATACTTACTTGCGCCTCAGTAGTTTGGTGGACTGCTATGGAGAAAAAGTGCAACATAAGGACCAAAGAACAGGTTCAGAGAATATGTTGTTTTGGCATAGGTGGAGCGATGATGACCACGCCCACTAGGGCACTGGAGACTATTTTAGATTTCTGACCCAATGACATACATATTAAGTGTGAGGCAGCCACTGCGGCTATGAGACTTAAGGCGATGGGAGAATGGATTTATGATGGGGGCAGCTGATACCTTCGCGGTATAATTGAGGGGACGAGAACTGTATAATCGAGGGGACGATAATAAACCTGGAAGGAAGGGAAGTGGTTTCCGATCGGATACCTGAGATGAACCTTGAAGTCGAGTGCGAGGCACTGCTGCTATCGGCACAGTCTTGGATTGACGGAACCCTAGTATTGCCATCTGTAAGATCATGTTATACAGATGGATCAAAGCTAAAGGACAGAGTAGGCCTGGGGGTTTACATTGAGAACCCATAGACTGAGATCTGTTTTAGACTGACTGACCATAATACAGTCCTGCAGGCGGAGATCCTGGTTGGGGACGGTGGGGTATCCAACTCTATTGCCTCCCTTTGTTTGGCGCTGTTCTATCGGTACTTTCATGGTGTGTGTTCGTCTGATATTCGTCTTCTTATTCCTGATGTAACGATGTACAGGGTGGCTGATGAATATTGCTACAATGATGAATATTGCTACATTTTTTTTTCGGTGTATGGAATACATTTTTCTTTTATTCATGTTAAATTAAATTATTAAATTAATTATTAAATTATTATTAATTAAATTAATTAATTAATTAATTAAATTAATTATTAAATTATTATTATTAAATAGAAAAAAAGTTATTACATTTTTTTTTGGTAGCGGCTTTCATCAGCCACCCTGTATGTCAGGGATACTAGACTCCAGTTACTCACACCCCTTTGTAATTGATTGGCCAACGGACCTGCATTGCATTCATAGGGGAAGTCCCTTGCGTATTGGCTGACAGAAAAAAAATGCGTGAAGTGATGTGGTGCTAACGCGAGGACGTCGAGTGTGATCATCTTTACCGACAGTAAAATGGCCATAAGGTAATAACATGCAGGACGGTAAGGTCACGAACAGTCTTGCAGTGTAAGAAGGAGATCAACGCCTTCCCTAAGGATGGCAAAATCCGCATCGTTTGGTTGCCGAGCCAAAACTGAGTAGGGGGGAAATGAAAGGGCGGTGAAGGCCAGAGGACTGCCGTCAATAAACTTGGTAAACCCGAAGCCTTTCGAGTCGACGCAGTCCGTGTAAAGGGAGTGGGCGACGAATGCGCATGCAACATTGTGGAACTGCGAAACGGTCGGTAGGATGGCGACCTTGGAGCTATTAATGAAAGAAGGAGGTCAGTATAGCTATTGGTTTCATAACGGGACACATAGGACTACGAGCCCACTTATGTAAAATCGGTGCGGCAAGTAATAGCATGTGTAGGGCATGCGGGGAAGATGATGAAATGTTGGAGCATTTCCTTTGTCATTGACAGGCTTTCGCTTCTAACAGATACCGGTACTTAGGTGGAGATACAATAAAAACATAAGTGAGCTCATAGTCCTATGTGTCCCGTTATGATACCAACATTTGTACTGACCTCCTTCTTACTTTCTTTCAGTAATAGCCTCGTCTTCTCACGATCTGTATCCCCCCATAGGATTTTCGCCGTCCTACCGACAGTTTCGCTGTTCCACAATGTTGCGTGCGCATTCGTCGACCACTCCCTTAGCCCGGACTGCGTCGACCCGAAAGGCTTCGGCTTAACCAAGTTTATTGACGGCAGTTCTCTGGCCTTCACCGCCAAATAGTCTGCCCTTTCATTTCCCCTTACTCCGTTATGGCCCGGCACCCAAACGATGCGGATTTTGCCATCCTCAGAGAAGGCGTTCCTTCTTCTTACACTGCAAGACTGTTCGTGACCTTACCGTCGTACTTGTTATACCCACCACCGAAGGATGGGGGTATATTCATTTTGTCATTCCGTTTGCAACACTTCGAAATATCCATTTCCGACCCTATAAAGTATATATATTCTTGATCAGCGTAAAAATCTAAGACGATCTAGACATGTCCGTCCGTCTGTCCGTCTGTCTGTTGAAATCACGCTACAGCCTTCAAAAATTAAGATATTGAGCTGAAACTTTGCACAGATTCTTTTTTTGTCCAAAAGCAGGTTAAGTTCGAAGATGGACTATATCGGATTATATCTTGATATAGCCCCCATATAGACCGATCCTCCGATTTAGGGTCTTAGGCAAATAAAAGCCACATTTATTATCCGATTTTGCTGAAATTTGGGACAGTGAGTTGTGTTAGGCCCTTCGATATCGTCCGTCAATTTGGCTCAGATCGGTCTAGATTTTGATATAGCTGCCATATAGACCGATCCTCCGATTTGGGGCCTTAGGCCCATAAAAGCCACATTTATTATCCGATTTTGCTGAAATTTGGGACAGTGAGTTGTGTTAGGCCCTTCAACGCCCCTCGTCAATTTCACCCAGATCGGTTCAGATTTGGATATAGCTGCCATATAGACCGATCCTCCGATTTAGGGTCATACGCCCATAAAAGCTACATTTATTATCCGATTTTGCTGAAATTTGGGGCAGTGAGTTGCGTTAGGCCCTTCAATATCCTTCGTCAATATGACTCAGATCGGTTCAGATTTGGATATAGCTGCCATATAGACCGATCCTCAAATTTAGGGTCTTAAGCCCATAAAAGCCACATTTATTATCCGATTTTGCTGAAATTTGGGACAGTGAGTTGTGTTAGGCCATTAGACATCCTCCGTTAATATGGCTCAGATCGGTTCAGATTTGGATATAGCTGCCATATAGACCGATCCTCAAATTTAGGGTCTTAAGCCCATAAAAGCCACATTTATTAGCCGATTTTGCTATGATTTGAGACAGTGAGTTGTGTTAGGCCCTACAACGTCCTTCGTCAATTTGGCTCAGATCGGTTCACATTTGTATATAGCTGCCATATAGACCGATCCTCCGATTTAGGGTTATATGCTCATAAAAGTTACATTTATTATCCGATTTTGCTGAAATTTGGGACAATGCGTTGTCTTAGGCCCTCTAACGTTCTCTGTGAATTTGGCTCAGATCGGTCCAGATTTGGATATAGCTCCCATATAGACCAATCCTCCGATTTGGGGTCTTAGGCCCATAAAACACGAATTTATTGTCCGATGTCGCCGAAATTTGGGACAGTGAGTTAAGTTAAGCCCCTTGACATACTTCTGCATTATCGCACTGATCGGTCCAGATTTGGATATAGCTGCCATATAGACCGATCTCTAGGTTTTAGGTTTTGGGCCATAAAAAGCGCATTTATTGTCACATATATAGCCGAGGTGGTGGGTATCCAAAGTTCGGCCCGGCCGAACTTAACCCCTTTTTACTTGTTTTTGCCCTTATGGCAATTTTACTGTCGGTAAAGATGTTGAAAAAAGTATGCCAAAGCTGGATTAAGCGGATTGACCATTAGAGACGAAGTCACGGTCAAAATTTGGGTACCATCTATCCAAATAAGGATTTCATGCATTTTTATGAATTTTATAGGTTTTTTATAAAAAAACTTTCCTATAGCTCTTAAAAAATCAACCTTTATATAATTTATGGGGTCTTTGATCAATATTTCGAGGTGTTACAAACGGGAAGACTAGATTAGTATATCCCTTTACTATGGTGGTTGGTATAATAACTGGTTTAAACGATATTTCGCAAACCTTAAAACTTAACCCGGTTTATAAAAAAAGGCTGTTTTCGGCGGTGCATTGATCACTTTAATAAATACCCAGTTTTCGCAGTTTAAAGACTACGGCACTTGGGGGCGTATACTATACTAGACTTTAACCAGCATGGGTGCATTGAATGGAAAACGGTTAAGGATTTTGTGAGCATCACGGAAATCTCATAGAAAGATCTCTGCGGGGGTACCTTTCAGACTGTCAGCGCATAGACGGGAGGATAGAGAGCAACACTACGGTGCTAAAAATGGCACTCCTCACGCCGGAAACGTATGCCGAAGGCTAGTTATCTGTTATCAAATCCATTTGTTGTCTAAAAATTACTTTTCAGGTAGCAATTAAATCCTTCAAATTTTGGTGACATTCATTCTCAAGGTCCTTAGCTCGACTCTCTCCCCTTTGGGAGAAATTACGCTAACATAACTTGGCCTACTTCATACCTTCGTCATACGAGTATCAAAGAGCTTCGCCGAATACAACACCCAGTTTGTGTTTTTTCTAAAAAAAATCTGTATTGACAACACTTTTTTTTCTCACTTCAAATATCCAAATATCCCACTAAGCTTAGGATACTCCATTCGCTTGCAATGAGTGCCAACAAATGTAGACATTTGTTAGAATTTGTACATAATTTGACCACCATTAAGTTTGGCATATTTTACATATTATAAACATAAATCCTGCATACAGCAGACCCACATAAACTCTCATTTCACCCATATGCATATGGAAAACGGCACAAAGAAAAACAAGAAAAAAACGACACACCATAAATTCTTGCCTTGATGCGTGTTTATGCGTACACGCATAAGCTTCAGCATATGCTTGGGGGGGAACCCCCCCCAAAAAAAACGGAAGACGTTTTTTAGAGGTGGCTAAAATATATGGTCTGACAGTTGGCAGTTGTTGGAGGCTATTTTAAAATTTTTTTTTAACAACATTTTTATTACAGAAGACATGGCAAACGTGTCAATTGCTTTCATTTTATCAAGTTACAAAAAAACCCGTTGACTTTTTAAACATTTAATGAATCACATTAAATGTTCAACTCTTAGATGTAGAAACGTAAGATTCCTCGATATGGCAGACATATGGAAATGTGATTTGATCTTAATCAGCATTGACAAGGAGGTCGATGGTATGACACATTGTCCCAAATCGGCCGAACATACGCCTTTAATGGGCCCATTTGCAATAAATCCGAATTCAACAGTGGGACACCCATCTATCCAATCGGTTTAAATCGGTCAAGAACCTGATATAGCTCCCAGTTTTTTAGCAGAATCAATGGTGGTGGGTTCCCAAGATTCTGCCCGACCTAATGTAGCACGCTTTTACTTGTTATTACTTATTGGGTTGCCCAAAAAGTAATTGCGGATTTTTTAAAAGAAAGTAAATGCATTTTTATTAAAACTTAGAATGAACTTTAATCAAATATACCTTTTTTAAACTTTTTTTCTAAAGCAAGCTAAAAGTTACAGCTGATAACTGACAGAAGAAAGAATGCAATTACAGAGTCACAAGCTGTGAACAAATTTGTCAACGCCGACTTTATGAAAAATCCGCAATTACTTTTTGGGCAAACCAATATTTGCAAGTATCCGCCCATTCGTTATACTTGCAAATAAGTAATAACAAGTAAAAGCGTGCTACGTTATGTCGGGCAGAATCTTGGGAACCCACCACCATTGATTCTGCTAAAAAATGGGAGCTATATCAGGTTCTTGACCGATTTAAACCAATTGGAAAGAAGGGTGTCCCACTGTAGAATTCGGTTGTTGAAAGTTGTTGAAATTCATAACAGAACACTAAGTGCAAAATTTAAGCCAAATCGGACAAAAATTTCGCCTTCCTGGTGGTCAAGAAGTCAAATCGGGAGATCGGTTTATATGGGAACTACATCAGATTATAGACCGATTTGAACCATACTTAGCATAGTTGTTAGAAGTCATAACAGAACACTATAAGCAAAGTTTCAGCCAAATCGAACAAAAATTGCGGTGTCCAGGAGCTCAAGAAGTCAAATCGAGAGATCGGTTTATATAGGAGCTATATTAGGTGGAGTTGTTGGAAATCATAACCCCACACCATATGCAAAATGTTAACCAAATCGAACCAAAATTGAGGCTTCCAGGAGCTCAAGAAGTCAATTTGGGAGATTAGTATATGGAAGCTATTGGGTTGCCCAAAAAGTAATTGCGGATTCTTCATATAGTCGGCGTTGACAAATTTTTTCACAACTTGTGACTCTGTAATTGCATTCTTTCTTCTGTCAGTTATCAGCTGTTACTTTTAGCTTGCTTTAGAAAAAAAGTGTAAAAAAAAGTATATTTGATTAAAGTTCATTCTAAGTTTTATTAAAAATGCATTTACTTTCTTTTAAAAAATCCGCAATTACTATTTGGGCAACCCATATATCATGTTCTTGAACGATTTAGACCATACCTGGCACAGTTATTAGAAGTCATAATATAGGTTAGGTTTAATTGGCAGTTAATTGGCATCAGACTCACTTAGACCTTGTCGTCCATTGTGATACCACAGGATTAGAAGAAGGAAGATGCCTTTTAGTTCCTACCGTTGAACCATCCAGATTGCTTTAAAAAGCCCAATAACTTTTCGAATGTTCACATCCGCTAAATTAAACAGATTCTCAAAGAAATGGGAACCTAAAGTGGAACTACTTCTAACCGCTGGTGCGGGACACACACACAGAAGGTGTTCTATAGTCTCTTCTTCTTCGATGTCCTCACAGCTTTTGCAAAAGTCGTTGCTGGCAACCTTCAGTCTGTTAGCATGTTTTCCGATTAGACAGTGACCTGTCATGACGAACACAATGACTGAGACATCTGTTCTAGCCAGTGACACAAAAGCGGTAGACCTCTTCAATTCCAGATTAGGCAACATAGTTTTGGAATGCTCACAGCCCTCTTCTTTGTGACCATCCAACATTCGTTGTCCTTCGGGTCTGGTCCTGCAAACTTAGCTTACATTTCGCTAGAGGCATACTCACAGATTCCAGTGTCCCTGGAGTGTGTAGGGTAGTTTTTGGTCTCGCAAACTCATCCGCTTTACAATTCCCTGGAATATCTCTTTGGCCCGGCATCCAGAACAGATGAATTTCGTTGAGAGATCTGCGACAGTCGAGGGCGGTTTTTGTGTTCAGAAAAACGTTATTCAGGGATTTAATGGCTGTCTGAGATGATATTTATGCCAATCGTCGTAATGACATTATATTGGGTTGTCCAAAAAGAAATTGCGAATTTTTTAAAAGAAAGTAAATGCATTTTTAATAACACTTTGAATGAACTTTAATCAAATATACTTTTTTTACACGTTTTTTTTCTAAAGCAAGCTAAAAGTAACAGCTGATAACCGACAGAAGAAAGAAAGCAATTACAGAGTCACAAGCTGTGAAAAAATTTGTCAACGCCGACTACATGAAAAATCCGCAATTACTTTTTGGGCAACCCAATATCTTAGCCATGCCACCACTTCCTTAACTGCAAGGATCTCTGCTACAGGATATACACTGCAGTGGTCGGGTAACCTTATCGATGTGACCAGTTTTAGATCTTTAGAGTACACTCCAAACTCCACCTGGTCGTTTAATTTGAAACCATCCGAATAGAAGTCTATGTAACTTCTTTTACTAGGGATATCATAGTTCCAATTGGTTCTATCAGGAATAGTGGTACAGTAATTTTTACCAAAAAGCGGCTCAGGTATGGTGTAATCCACACCGACTGGAATATGGGATATTGTATCAAGGATGACACAGTGTCCGTAGCCGCCACATGACCAACGAGAAAGCTCCCTTAACATCACGGCAGCGGTCGCTGCAATTTGGGTTGCCACAATGTCCGGAGGCATAAGATGTAGCATTAAATTCAGTGCATCAGATGGTGTCGTCCTTAGTGCGGCTGTGATGCACAAAGAAGCCATCCTATGGATCCGGTGGAGTATTGAACAGTAGGTGGATTTATGAAGCGCCGTCCACCAGACTACAATACCATATATCATATAGATCAAGCGATTTAAATGATTTGAATCTTCTTATAAAATGATTTTCCTTTATGGGCTTCGACGAATGCATATCAGTGACATCCTCTTCTGGCAGAATTTCCCGGGAAATGTGTATCTACGAGTAGTTCTAGTGTTTCCTCATTAGACATTGTCCATACATTCTCTGACTTCTGAATATACCCCGCAGTAATAGGTCTTGAGGACAGAATCTTTCTTAGCCTAGAGGCCTCAGATGTATCCTCCACGGAGCTGCAGAATTCTACCCAGGATTTGTTCTGAGCCTTTCTAAGCTCGCCCTTATATTTTCTTAACTCAGCCTTATGGATGTCCCGTTCGTGTGATGCTCTTGTGGCTTTTGCTCTGTTGAAGAGTTTTCTGCAGTCCTTCCTTAGACCAACCAGCTGTGGGGTCCACCATGGCGGGCGCTGTTTGCTCCTTGGCTTGGCACTAGGGCATGCTGACACAAGCGAGTCATTCAGGGTCTTCGTGATCCGCTTGACCAAAATGCCAATTTTGCAAATTTTGCCCATGAACATTCCACTAAGGAACAGGGGCAAACTTCTCACATATCAATGAGTGCAGTCCACTTCAAGTTTTAAGCTCAATGATAAGGGGCCTCCTTTTCATAGCCGAGTCCGAACGGCGTGCCGCAGTGCGACACCTCTTTGCAGAGAAGTTCTACATGGCATAGTACCACACAAATGTCGCCAGCATTAGGAGGGGAAAACCACCGCTGAAAATGTTTCTGATGGTCTCGCCAGGATTCGAACCCAGGCGTTCAGCGTCATAGGCGGACATGCTAACCTCTGCGCTAGAGTGGCCTCCCGCTTGACCACTATGTCTATATTCTCCGTAGTTTCCACTTCTTTTTCTAGTCTAGAAGGGATAGTGGTGTAGAATTTGTTCCGAAAGTTATCTCAATCCGAGACAATGAGACTTTTCTTCGCTACAGAAGCAGCTTCAACCAGCGACTTAAGGTCTGAAGGCGGCATCTCTGAATCGTGTGCCATATTTAGGGAAGCCAGCCATTAATGAGATTTGTTTATTTCAAGGCTGGCTACTACTAAATCTTCAGTGCTTAGTGACGAAAAAAGAAAAACATTTAGACTACCCTTTGCAAGAATACAGGCTCTGTGTCTCCCACTCCGCGTACCCTTGAGAAGTCATAACATAACTCCAAATGCAAAATTTCAGCCAAATCGTAGAAAAATTACGGCTCCCAGGGGCTCAAGAAGGCAAATCGGGAGATCGGTTTATATGGGAGCTATATCAGGTTATCGACCGATTTGAACCATACCTGGCACAGTTGTTGGGAGTCATAACAGAACACTCTGTTCAAAATTTCAGCCAAATCGGAGGAAAATTGAGGCTTCCAGGGGTCAAGAAATCAAATCGGGAGATCGGTTTATATGGGAGCTATATCCAAATCTGAACTGATATGGCCTATTTGCAATCTTCAATGACCTTCATCAATATTAAGTATCAGTGCAACATTTTATGCGACTAGCTTTAGGCGTTCGAACTCTATCGTGATTTCGACAGACGGACGGACGGATGGACGTACATGGCTCCTTTGACTCAGAATTTCGAGACGATCAAGAATATATCTCCTTTATGGGGTCCTAGATCAATATTTCGAGGTGTTACAAACGGAATGACTAGATTAGTATACCCCCATCCTATGGTGGTGGGTATAAAAAGGTGCTTTCATACGATTTATCTGAACTTTGCTTGCGACGGACGGACGAACTTTCGAATGGAGGGACAGAAAGAAGGAGGGACGGACAGAAAGATGGAGGGACGGACAGAAAGATGGACGGACAGACAGATATATGGACGAATGACAGGCAGTTCGACACAAAGATAGATGGACTGGAAGGTGGACAGATAGATAAGATACAGGGCGGACAGTTTAGCAGTTGGACACAAAAACGGACAGAATATACGTCCGTAATTCATCTACCAGCACATACCCATATTTGGTGGTAAATTGATATTTATAGGTGTTGAAATCGGAATGATAACAAGAATATATTCGCGCAACCTTCCACTCCTCCTTTCGGTGTTGGTTACAAAAAAATATGCTTAAATTCTATAACGTTTCTATTGGGTTGCCCAAAAAGTAATTGCGGATTTTTCATATAGTCGGCGTTGACAAATTTTTTCAACGGCTTGTGACTCTGTAATTGCATTCTTTCTTCTGTCAGTTATCAGCTGTTACTTTTAGCTTGCTTTAGAAAAAAAGTGTAAAAAAAGTATATTTGATTAAAGTTCATTCTAAGTTTTATTAAAAATGCATTTACTTTCTTTTAAAAAATCCGCAATTACTTTTTGGGCAGCCCAATATGTAAGCCCATGTAAAATTTTGCAACTTCCTTTGTCTGTTGTCGTTTACTTTAAGGGTATTGATGTACGAAAAGTATGTTCTTGAGCATTCTTAACATTTCTTTGAAAATTTCTTGCAAAATATTTATATTCTTAAACATACAACATTCGCAGTACAATAAGACAGAATTTATTTGCTCATAAGCATATGCAAATATTCAGCCTAAGCATAAATTGTCAACAATAGCAAAGCAAATGGACCCACACCGAATGAGAGCAGAGCCTAATCACTCTGATTTGTGTTTGAATTTTAGTACATAGACCAACGACAGGCATAAGGATAACCTTAACATCGGCACAAACATGCAAATGTATGCCAAGAGGGATCGGCAAGGTCGGCATAGTCTGCACACACATTAACCAAGACATCAATTATGCGTATGTTCAACATATCCTTGGAGAACGTTTAGACATTTCAAAGACTTGAATTAACAGATTTTGCATATACAAAATCAATCATGAGGCGGTGAAATGAATTCAAGGAAATTTGGAAATTTTAAGGTTTCAAAGTGAAAAATTCATATTTTGGAAGATTTTCATTAAAATTGGGAATTTTTTAAAGTGACCACGAATTAACCTTACTTTTACTCTCCTAGGCTTAGTTCAGGAAATATAGCCATTTCACGTTTTGCAAGTAAAAATTGAAGTTTTTG
Organism: Stomoxys calcitrans; assembly: GCF_963082655.1. Classification (NCBI taxonomy): domain Eukaryota; kingdom Metazoa; phylum Arthropoda; class Insecta; order Diptera; family Muscidae; genus Stomoxys; species Stomoxys calcitrans. The sequence continues at coordinate 28,264 of NW_026739294.1, read as the reverse complement.
GTTGATTTTCGTCAAACCTTTGGTTGTGTGTTCGTCTCTCACTCAGCACCACCCCACTCATCTCATAAATAAATCATTTTCTTATGGTTTTTGCTTACTTTTAAAGGAATTTAATTTCGTTCAAAATAAACAACACTCCCGTATACAAATTGGTTTTATTATCTCCTTCGCATCTAGACGATTTCTCATTAAATTCCATGCGATTCCATCCTAAACAATATAAGCCTGCAAAACTGGAGTTGGGCCATACGCTAAAAAAAAAACAGTTCATTGTTCCTCCTTGGCACACAGAAGCTTTGAACTAAAAGTAATTGAATGAGTAAATGTGGGAATCTAAAGTTCATATTCGCCTTCTACCACCACATATGTAATAATTCATTTCCTTGTGCACACATCATGCTCCCATCCATATTTTGCGTGTGTGTGTGTGTGTGTGTGAGCTCACACTCAAACATTATGCTCCACTCAGGATGGTAATACATTTCAAATTTGGGACATAAGTAATTTGGGTGAGTAAAATATGTACATAAAACCATTATGAAAATTTCTATTATTTTGTATTCGTTGTACTTCAGGAACAAAAAAAAAAAAATTCCGGAAAAAAATATAAATGCCTTCATAAAGCCATTTGTAGTGGAGTGTGTTAAATAAGCAAGAGCATTAAGGTGGGTCGAAGTGAAACCAAAAAGAAACAAGTAAAAGCGTGCTAAGTTCGGCCGGGCCGAATCTTATATACCCTCCACCATAGATCACATTTGTCGAGTTCTATGCGCGATATTTCTTTTTAGGCAAACAAAGAATATTGAATAAGAACTGTTATGCTATTGGAGCTATATCGAGTTTTAGTCCCATTCGGACCATAAATGAATGCTGAACATTGTAGAAGTCATTGTGTAATATTTCAGTGCATTCGGATAAGAATTGCGCCTCGTAGGGGCTCAAAAAACAAAATCGGGAGATCGGTTTATATGGGAGCTGCATCAAGCTATTGATCGGTTCAGACCATATTAGTCACGTATGTTGAAGGTCATGAGAGAAGCCGTTGTACAAAATTTCTGCCAAATCGGATGAGAATTGCGCGCTCTATTGGCTCAAGAAGTCAAAATCCCAGATCGGTTTATATGGCAGCTATATCAGGTTATGTACCGATTTGCGGCAAACTTAGCACAGTTATTGAGAGTCATAACAAGCCCAATCGGATGGGAATTGCGCCCTATAGGGGCACAAGACGTCAAGATCCAAGATCGGTTTATATGACAGCTATATCAGGTCATAAACCGATTTGAACCATACTTGGCACAGTTGTTGGACATCATAACGAAATACGACAAGCGAAATTTCATTACAATCAGATGAGAATTGCGCCCTCTAGAGGCTGAAGAAGTCAAGACCCGAGATCGGTTTATATGGCAGCTATATCAGGTTATAGACCGATGTGAACCATACTTGGCACAGTTGTTGGACATCATAACGAAATACGTCAAGCGAAATTTCATTACAATCAGATGAGAATTGCGCCCTCTAGAGGCTGAAGAAGTCAAGACCCGAGATCGGTTTATATGGCAGCTATATCAGGTTATGGACCGATGTGAACCATACTTGGCATAGTTGTTGGATATCATAACAAAACACGTTACGCAAGATTTCATTCCAATCGGATAAGAATTGCGCCTTCTGGAGGCTCAAGAAGTCAAGACCCATGATCGGTTTGTATGGCAGCTATAACAAAACATGGACCGATATGGCCCGTTTACAATCATAACTGACTTACACTTATAAGAAGCGGCTGGCTTTACTCCTTCGAAAGTAAGCGAGGTTTCGACAGACAGACGGACGAACAGACGAATGGACGGACAGACGGACGGACGAACAGATGGCGGACAGACAGACGGGATTGGCTTGCGCCCTCTGGAGACTTAAAAAGTCAAAACCGATGAATGGTTTATATGGCAGCAATATCAAAATATGGACCGATATGGGCCATTTACAATACCAACCGACCTACAATTACAAGAAGTATTTGTGCAAAATTTCACGCGACTAGCTTTACTCCTTCGAAAGTTAGCATGCCTTCGACAGACAGACGGACGGACAGACGGATGGGCAGACGGACGGATGGACGGACGGACAGACGGACGGAAGGAGGCACAGACGGACGGACAGACGGACGAACAGACGGACGGACAGACGGACGGACAGACGGACGAACAGACGGACGGACAGACGGACGGACAGACGGACGGACAGACGGACGGACAGGCGTACGGACAGGCGTACGGACAGACGGACGGACGGACGGACGGACGGACAGACGGACAGACGGAAGGACGAACGGACGGACAGACGGACGGACAGGCGGACGGACAGACGGACGGACAAACGGACGGACAGACGGAAGGACAGACGGACGGACAGCGGCCAGACGGATGGACAGACGGAGGGACATACGGACTGATAGACGGACCGACTGACGGACGGTCGGACGGACGGACAGACGGACAGACAGACAGACAGACAGACAGACAGATGGACGGACGGACGCACAGACGGACGGACGGACAGACGGACGGACGAACAGACGGACAGACGGACTGACAGACGGACAGACGGACGGACAGACAGACGGACGGACAGGCGTACGGACAGACGGACGGTCGAACATGGCTAGATTGACATAAAATGTCACGACGATCAAGAATATATATACTTTATGAGGTCTTTGTCAATTATTCCGAGTAGTAACAAACAGGGTGACGAAACTGGTATACCCCCATTCTATGGTGGAGCGTATAACAAATTGCAAATTTTGCCAATGAACATTCCACTAAGGAACAAAGGCAAACTTCTCACCTATCAATGAGTGCAGGCCGATTCAAGTTTCAGCTCAATGATAAGGGGCCTCCTTTTTATAGCCGAGTCCGAATGGCGTGCCGCAGTTTGACACCTCTTGGGAGAGAAGTTTTACATGGCATAGTACCTCACAAATAATGCCAGCATTAGGAAGGGAAATCCACTGCTGAACAATTTTTCTGATGGTCTCGCCAGAATTCGAACCCAGGCGTTCACCGTCATAGGCGTACATGCTAACCTCTGCGCCACCCGACCTCCGGTCTATTTGGCAGCTATATCTAAAACTCTACCCATGTGGGCCAAATTGAAAAAGGATGTCGAAGGGCCTAACACAACACAGTGTTCCAAATTTCGGCGAGATCGGACAATAGGTGGACCTTTTGTGGGCCCAAACCCCTAAATCGAGAGATCAGTCGATATGGCAGCTTTATCCAAATCTGAACCTATCTGGGCCAAATTAGGTGGACCTTTGGGGTCCCAAAACCCTAAATCGAGAGATCAGTCTATATGGCAGCTTTATCCAATTCTGAACCTATCTGGGCCAAATTAGGTGGACGTTTTGTGGTCTATATGGCAGCTTTATCCAAATCTGAACCTATCTGGGCCAAATAAAAGAAGTGTGTCGAAGGGCTTAACACAGCTTACTGTCCCAAATTTTGTCAAAATTGGACAATAAATGCGCCTTTTATGAGTCCAAGACTTTAAATCGAGAGATTGTTCTATATGGCAGTTGTATCCAGATCTGGACCGATCAGGGCCAAATTAAAAGATGTTGTCGAGTGGTTTAATACAATTTATTGTCCTGATTTTCAGCCAAATCGGAAAAATAAATGTGGATTTTATGGGCCTAAGACCCTAAATCGACGGATCAGTCTATATAGGGGCTATATCAAGATATAGCCCATCTTCGAACTTAACCTGCTTATGGATAAAAAAAGAATCTGTGCAAAGTTTCATCTCCATATCTCTATTTTTGAAGACTGTAGCGTGATTTCAACAGACGGACGGACATGCAAATAGCAAATTTTGCCCATGGACATTCCACAAAGGAACAGGGGCAAACTTCTCACATATCAATGAGTGCAGTCCGATTCAAGTTTTAAGCTCAATGGCAAGAGGCCTCCTTTTTATAGCCGAGTCCGAATGGCGTGCCGCAGTGCGACACCTTTTTGGAGAGAAGTTCTACATGGCATTGTACCTCACAAATGTTGCCAGCATTAGAAGGGAGGGTCTTTCTGCCAAAATGTTTCTCCTTTCTCAATGTCCACGTTCCCCATGAATGTATGGGTATTATAAATTATGAGTATGCTTCAAATTCCAAAGTTTTTCTTTTTGCATATCCTTGAAGTTGTTTGGGAAACTGGCTTCATGGGATATGTCTATGATGGGAATTTGCTTTGCTACCCGTACATGAGAGTGGGCACGTTTAGAAATGTGAATTGCTGTGGGAAAACCTTTTTTCCGCTATATTCCACCCATAGACTTGTGAACATGTTTGATCAAACATACCGACATACCGACACACTCACATATGTCAGTATATGCCTTCTTGGCATTATTAAAAATAAATATTGTAACTATTGTCATACAAATGTGATAACATGGAATTCGGCACTCCACCCACCACAACAAAGAAAAAGTTACGGAACATTTAACTAGAAAATTTCTTTATTAAATTCTTTGTTAAGGTTTTTTTGTTGTTGTTTTCTTTGTTTTTTTCTCTCTTTTTTTTTTTTTGGTAAAGGAACCCTGTATTGTAATCTAGGGAATGCTGATATACACAGTACAGAATAAACATCACACAAACAATGTGTGTTTCATGCCTTAAACTCGGCAGGCATTGTTCTTTGAGTTTTTTTTCTTCCTTTTTCCCTGCTATTTAATAAAGTTATTATTAAGAGTAGACATTTTCTTTGGCAATGTACTAGATTTTTCAAATGGTTTAAATCTGGGTGTATGTTTGTGGAATAACCATCTCATCCTGATTTAGTTCTAACAAAGAACTCACAAAATGAATTTTCTTGATGATGCTTTGACAAGTTATATCAATGTCTTTCAATCTAACTTATAAGTCTTGAAAGGTAATTTTATTTTTAAAATGTAGAAAATTATTTCTTCATAAATAAGAACGCATTATGGAACTTTTGGGAGAAATTTAAGTCTGTATAAAAATGGAAGGTAAGGCAAAAGTTAAACTGTGACGACTATATATTGAACTTTGGATACCCACCAACTCGGGTAGCTATGTAAACCACCTTTCGTCAAAATCCGGTGAAAAATGTATACCTTATGTCGCATGGCAGTTTTATCGAAATATGTTCCGATTTGGACCAAATACTAACAAGTAACTGTCATTGATCTGAACCATATACGACAGGGATGTCGAAAAGTCTAGCATAAGTCACTGTGTCAAATCTACGTGAAATTGGATTATAAATGCGACTGTAATGGGGCCAAGACTTTAAATCAAGATATTGGTTTATATGACAGCTATATCCAAATCTGGACCGATTTGGGCCAAGTTGCATAAAAATGTCGAAGAGCCTAACACAACACACTCAAATTTTAGCAAAATCGGATAATAAATGTGGCTTTTATGGGCCTAAGATCCTAAATCGGCAGATCGGTCTATATGGGGGTTATATTAAGACATAGTCCGAAATAGCCCATCTTCGAACTTAACTTGCTTATGGACAAAACCAGTATAAGCGTGATAAGTTCGACTGGGCCGAATCTTATATACCCTCCACCATGGATCGCATTTGTCGAGTTCTTTTCCCGGCATCTCTTCTTAGGCAAAAAAGGATATAAGAAAAGATTTGCTCTGCTATTAGAACGATATCAAGATATGGTCCGGTTTGGACCACAATTAAATTATATGTTGGAGACCTGTGTAAAATGTCAGCCAATTCGA
>NW_026739294.1:0-17500 GCF_963082655.1 Stomoxys calcitrans | reverse complement strand
TTGGTTTGGTATGTATATATCCTCAGTGGCCGTCATCCTCAGTTTGGCCTATTCGAACTTATCTACTTGCTCCCATACATCATACATTTGTCAATGAAATGGATTGCTTACTCCTCTAAGCTTCACCCATACCATGTAAATATTTTTGGTGTGAATTTCCACTGTAAGCTCAAATATGTCTGTCATATGTCATTCACATTTCCCTTTGTTGTTGCTCTTGGTTTTTTTTTTGTTATCTTCTCTATGGTAAATGCCATGTACCAATCATCAAAGTAATCACTTAGACTCTTTAGTTGCCTGACATATGCATGTCTGTCGACCTACGCAACATGCCCATGTCAATAAAAATACTTTTTCGATTGTTTTTTGCAAACATATTAATCTTTGTAGCAAAAATATGTTTGGCATCAATTTTGTCACAAGGACAGATATGATTTTGAGTGACTATTAAATTTAATTGCCTATGACAGGTTCTTGGCACATTTAACAAGGATTTGAAGCACAACTTAAACATTCCACAGAGATACTTTATCATTCAAAGATGATGTTTCATTTGTCATAGAAAAATGTAAATGTCACCTAATATGTGGTTTTGAAATTGACATCCTTGTCTATTTAAAACGGAAGAATATGTCAAACGCTGGTCAACTTATCAAATTTTAGTTAACGAAAATTGCCACATGTTATATTATATGCTGTCATAATGATAAAAAACTGATTTGTAAAACCCCCCTCCACCCCACCTCACTTTCAAATGGGAAATAGAAACGTTTTGTCATATTCTATGAATCAAAACATGTGAAAAGGCATTAAGTTCGGCATGGCCGAACTTTGGATACCCACCACCTCGGTTATATATGTAAACCATCTTTAGTCGTAAACAAGAGAAAAAGACATTCTCTATGTCCCCATAGCAGCTTTATCGAAGGAACAGGGGTAAACTTCTCACATATCAATGAGAAGTTTACCCTTGTTCCTTAGTGGAATATTCATGGGCAAAATTTGCATTTGTTTTATGTTAGGATTTACGACATCCGTGTGGTATATAATTGAGATCGGTCTATATTTGGATATAGCTACGAAAAAAGACCAATATTTTGTTCTACAAAATTGAACAGTGACTTGTTCTTATGAGAACGCTCAATGTCCGATTCAAGTTTAAGCTCAATGATAAGGGGCCTCCCTTTCATAACCTAGTCCGAACGGCGTGCCGCAGTGCGACACCTCTTTGGAAAGAAGTTTTACATTGCATAGTACCTCACAAATGTTGCCAGCATTAGGAGGGAAAAACCACCGCTGAAAATTTTTTCTGATGGTCTCGCCAAAACTCGAACCCAGGCGTTCAGCGTCATTGGCGGACATGCTAACCTCTGCGCTACGGTGGCCTAACATAAATCACTATGTCAAATGTTAGCGAAATCGGATTATATTGTAAATGCGCCGTTTATGGGGCCAAAACTTTAAATTAAAAGATCGGTCTATATGGCAGCTATATCGAAATCTGAACCAATCTGCGCCAGATTAAATAAGGAAGTCGAAGGGCCTAACATAACTCACTATCCCAAATTTCGGCTAAATCGAACAATAAATGCGTCTTTTATGGGCCAAAATCTTGAATCAAGAGATCGGCATATATGGCAGCTTTATCCAAATGTGGACCGATCGGGGCCAAATTACAGAAAGATGTCGCAGAGCCTGGCACAACTCACTGTTCCAAATTTCGGCGAAATCCGACAATAAATGCGCCTTTTATGGGTTCAAAACCCAAAATCAAGGGATCGGTTATATGGCTATATCCAAATCTAGACCGATCGGGGCCAAATTGAAGAAAAATGTCGAAGGCCCTAAAACAAATAACAAAATTAGGCGACATCGGACAATAAATGCGCCTTTTATGGGTTCAAAACTTTAAATCGAGAGATCGGTTATATGGCAGCTACATAAAAAAATGGAACGATCTGAGTAAAATTGCAAAAAAAAGATATCGAGAGGATTATACAACTCACTGTCAAAAATTTCTGCAAAATCTGACAATAAATGAGCCTTTTATGGACCCCAAATCTTCAATCGAGAGATCGGTTTATATGGCAGCTATACCCAAATCTGGGCCGATCTGAGCCAAATTGCAGAGAGATATCGAAGAGCCTAACACAACTCACTGCCCCAAATTTTGGCGAAATTGCAGGAGAATGTCGAGGGGCCTAACACAACTCTCTGCCTCGGATTTCGGCGAACTCGGACAATAAATGTGACTTTTATGAGCCCAAAATCTTAAATCGTCAAATCGGTCTATATGGCAGCTATATCCAAATCTGGACCGATGTGAGATAAATTGCAGAAATATATCGAAGAGCCTAACACAACTAATTAGCCAAAATTTCGCCGAAATCCGACACTCAATGCCCCTTTTATGGGCCCAAAGCCTTAAATCGAGAGACTGGTCTATATGGCAGTTATATCCAAATATGATCCGATCGAGGCCAAATTAAAGAAAACTGTTGAAGGCCTTAACACAAATCACCGTCTTAAATTTCGGCGATATTAGACAACAAATGCGTCTTTTATGGGGCAAAAAGCTTAAATCGAGAGATCGGTTTAGATGGCAGCTGTATCCAAATCTAGACCGATCAGGGCCATATTAAAGATGAAGAATGTCGTGTGGCCTAATATAACGCACTGTACTCCCATCCTTCTGTGGCGAGTATAACAAGTAAGAGCGTGCTAAGTTTGGCCGGGCCGAATTTTATACACCCTCCACCATGGATCGCATTTGTCGAGTTCTATGCGCAGTATCTCTTTTTAGGCAAACATAGAATATTGAATAAGAACTGTTATGCTATTGGAGCTATATCAAGTTGTAGTCCGATTCGGACCATAAATGAATGCTGAACATTGTAGAAGTCACTGTGTAATATTTCAGCTCATTCGGATAAGAATAGCGCCTTGTAGGGGCTCAAGAAGCAATATGGAGAGATAAGTTTATATGGGAGCTGTATCAAGCTATTGATCGATTCAGACCATACTAGGCACGTATGTTGAAGGTCATGAGAGAAGCCGTTGTACAAAATTTCAGCCAAATCGGATGAGAATTGCGCCTTCTAGAGGCTCAAGAAGTTAAGATCCCAGATCGGTTTATATGGCAGCTGTATCAGGTTATGTACCGATTTAGCACAGTTACTGGAAGTCATAACAAAACACCTCATGCAAAATTTCAGCCAAATCAGATGAGAATTGTGTCCTCCAGAGGCTCAAGAAGTCAAGATCCAAGATCGGCTTATATGACAGCTATACCAGATTATGATCCGATTTTAATCGTACTTAACACAGTTTTTGGAAGCGATACCAAAACACTATGTGCAAAATTTCAGTGAAATCGGATGAGAATTGCGCCCTCTAGAGGCTCAAGAAGTCAAAACCGAGATCGGTTGATATGGCAGCTGTATCAAAACATGGACCGATTTGGCCCATTTACAATCCCAACCGACCTACATAAATAAAAATTATTTGTGCAAAATTTCAATCGGCTAGCTTTACTCTTTCGAAGGTGAGCGTGCGGACAGTTGGACGGACGGACAGACGGACGGACACGGCTAGATCGACTGAAAATGGCATGAAGATCGAGAATACTTTATGGGGTCTCAGACGCATATTTCGAAGTGTTACAAACAGAATAACGAAATTAGTATACCTCCATCCTTAGTTGGAGGGTATAAAAACATGCTAACTTCGGCCGGGCCAAATTGTGGGAACACACATTCATGAATTTCGCTAAACATTTCTACAATCCAATATTGACTAAAATTTAAATTATGAGCCGATTTAGGCCGAGGTAACCAACTTTAGGGTCCTGCCAATAGACTTCCCGACAACCTAGGGCATTGAAGTTTTGCACACGATCTCTCTAACCATTCTAAATTTCAAAGTGATATCTTTACCCGTTCTTATATGCCATATTTCTACCCTACACCACCACTGTGGTACAGGGTATTATAATTATGTGCATTGGTTTGCAACGCATAGAAGGAGAAGAGCTAGACCCATTGATAAGTATACCGATCGACACAGAATCACTTTCTGATTCGATTTAGCCATGTCCGTCTGTCCGATTGTGAGTCCATGTATTTTTGCAATCAAAGGTACAGGTTGTAATTGATGTCCGATTGTCACGAAATTTTGGATGTGTCACTTTTTTGTTACAAGGACGAACGCTTTTGATTTTTGCAAATATCGGTTCAGATTTAGATATAGCTCCCATATATATGTTTCGCCCGATTTGCACTTAAATGGCCGTAGTAGCTACAATTTTCAACCGATCTACACAAAATTTGCCACAGTTTGTTTTCTTGCTGATCTTAACATATGTGGAAAATTGTTTTAAAATCGGTTCAGATTTAGATATAGCTCCCATATATATGTATCGCCCGATTTGCATTTAAATGGCCGTAGTAGCTACAATTTTCAACCCATCTGCACAAAATTTGGTACGGATTGTTTCACTACTGATCTTAACTTATCTGCAAAATTTCATTAAAATCGGTTCAGATTTGGATATAGCTCCCATATATATGTATCGCCCGATTTGCTCTTATGTGGCCGTAGTAACAACAATTTTCAACCGATCTGCACAAAATTTGACATTGGCTGTTCTGTTACCAATTTCAGCATATCTGCAAAATTTCGTCAAAATTGGTTCAGATTTAGATATAGCTCCCAAATATATATATAGCCCGATTTGCACTTAAATGTCCATAGTTGCTACAATTTTCAACCGATTCGCACAAAATTTGGCATAGACTGTTCTGTTGCTGATTTCAACATATTTGCAAATTTTCATCAAAATCGGTTCAGATTTAGATATTGCTCCCATTTATATGTATCGCCCGATTTACAGTTTAATGGCCGTAGTAGCTACAATTTTCAACCCATCGGCACAAAATTTGGTACGGATTGTTTCGCTACTAATCTTAACTTACCTGCGAAATTTCATTAAAATCTGTTCAGATTTGGATATAGCTCCCATATATATGTATCGCCCGATTTGCTCTTATGTGGCCGTAGTAACAACAATTTTCAACCGATCTGCACAAAATTTGACATGGGCTGTTCTGTTATTGATTTAAGCATATCTGCAAAATTTTATCAAAATCGGTTCAGTTTTGGATATAGCTCCCATATATATGTTCCGCCCGATTTGCACTTAAATGGCTGTAGTAGCTACAATTTTCAAACGATCCGCACAAAATTTGGCACGGATTGTTTCACTACTGATCTTAACTTATCTGAAAATTTTCTTAAAAATCGCTTCAGATGTGGATATAGCTCCCATATATATGTTCCGCCCGATTTGCACTTATGTGACCGTAGTAGCAACAATTTTCAACAGATCTGCACAAAATTTGGCAAAGACTGTTCTTCTACTGATCTTACCTTATCTGAAAAATTTCTTAAAAATCGGTTCAGATTTGGATAAAGCTCCCATATATATGTATCGCCCGATTTGCTCTTATGTGACCGTAGTAACAACAATTTTCAACCGATCTGCACAAAATTTGACATGGGCTGTTCTGTTACTGATTTAAGCATATCTGCAAAATTTCATCATAATCGGTTCAGATTTAGATATAGCTTCCATATATATGTATCGCCCGATTTGCACTTAAATGGCCGTAATTGCTACAATTTTCAAACAATCTGCACAAAATTTGGCACGGACGGTTTTGTTACTGAAGCTAACATATCTGCAAAATTTCATCAAAATCGGTTCAGATTTGGATATATATGTATAGCCTGATTTGCACTTATATGGCCTTAGTAGCAACAAATTTTGACCGATCTGCACAAAATTTGGCACGGATTGTTTCGTTACTGGTCTTAACATATTTGCAAGATTTCATCAAAATCGGTACAGATTTAGATATAGTTCCCATATATAAATATCGCCCATTTACTCTTATGTGGCCGTAGTAACAACAATTTTCAAACTATCTGTTCGAAAAAACATCGGTTCAGATTTTGATATAGCATGCATGTATTATACGAATTTGCATTTCTAGGGTAGGTATGGGGTATTATATAGTCGGCTCCGCCCTCCTTTTGCCTTTCCTTACGGGTTTTTTACTAGTTTTTTCGATTTTCTATTAATGTGTGATGGTGGGTACACCATTAAAATTGCCTTCTAACACTGTTTTTTATACATAACAGAAAAATATAGTCCAGACATTTAAGTCCACCCAACAACTTTTTTTTCCATTTCAGAATTCTTAATATATCCCAACATTGAAAACCTACGGGTATCATATAGGAAATTCATATTCATACTCGTTATTCACGTTCGTACTCGTTTTACCGTGCTCCTGCTTTTTTCAAGTTTTTTACCACAAACCTGAATTGTTAGATCACTTAACACCCAATCACAATTAGTTCGCGCCGCGGGTGATTACCTGGACGTGAAGTTGTGCACCTGGTGTGTCGTGAATAATTTACAATATATAAAACATTTTGTCACAAAACAGAAAACTATTGGCAAAAGTAAATATATATTTTTACGATAAACAACAGGGACAGACAATTATATTCAGCACAAAACAAATCATCTGTTCGTGTCTCCCATAATAGGGGCAACGACAGTGCTGCCAAGTTCGTATCACAGTTTACCATATGATACAATGAACAGCATTGCCATATATAACCACCAAAGTATTTGGCAGTTATTTTGAAAGTAATAGGGGAAATGGAGGACACTTCGTCCTCCGCCACTCCAAGAAATAGCATTAGCTGTTTCAGAGTTTCTAAACTTAAAGAGCTCGAGCAAATTAATGTAGAGCTCTTGGAAAAAGTTAAAACACTGGAGAATGTTTGTAATCAACTCCACCAGGAAAATGTATCCCTAAGAGCACAGTTTGCGGAAATTCAAACAGCAAACCAGAACCTCTCTATCAATGAAGATGTAATAAATATGGAAGATTCTAGCGAAAATACAGGCGTCCATGCCGAAAATAATGTTGTCCAGCCAACCGTGTACCTAACGGACGAGGAGGAATTAGCTAGGGAAACTGAATGGATCCTCAAGAAAAAGAAGAAGAGCCAGAAAAGGTCCAATACCCTGACACAGCAAACTGACGATGAAGTCTCTACTACACCAGCAGTCCAAGAGATGCCTGCTAAAACACCAGAGAATGCGGAAACCGCCGAGCCAAGGCCCCCCACAAGGCCACTTCGCCCACCACCTATTATAGTAAGTGCTGTCGAAAATTTCGGAGAACTTCGTAATATAATTAAACCTAAAGCAGTGAAAGGCTTCATTGCAAAGCAAATAAACAAACACTCCCAAAAAATATCTACCTTTGAAGTCAATGACTACAGAGAAGTCACAAAAGCCCTCAATGAGGCTAATATTCCATGGCATTCCTTTGAAAATAAGCATGAAAGACCTATTCGCGTTATTGCAAAGAATCTACACCATACATGCGACCCCATCGAAATTATTTCGGACTTGAAAGCTCAAGGTTTCAAAATTTTTAATGCTTTCAATAAGACCCACTTCTACACAAAAGATCCGCTAGATATTTTTATCCTAAGTTTTGATCCTACTGAAAACTTAGATAGTATTTATAAAATAAAACATATTTTAAATACTGTTGTTAAAATTGAAACAATAAAATTACCAAAACACATCCCTCAATGTAAGAACTGTCAAGGTTACAACCATACGAAGAATTATTGCTCGAAACAACCTAGATGTGCCAGATGTGCCGGCAAACATGAAACAAAAAACTGCGAAAAACCTACTGTGTTCCTTCCTAAATGTTGTAACTGCGGTGAGCAACATCCGGCAAGCTATAGAGGCTGTATCGTAGCTAAAGAACTACAAAAACTGCGCAACCATAAACAGAAATTACAGAAAACCCTGCAACCTCAGCCAGTCGAAAATCTCTCACAAGCAATCCCGTGCACTTCCGCCAATACAGTATCAATTCCACAAAGAATTCAACCGCAACAACAACGTCCAAGTCAATCATACTCTGCAGCAACGAAATTAAATAGTACACAGCAAGCAAACGCAAGTAAGCCCAATTACGAAAACACACTTAGCAAAATCTTGTCTAAATTAGAAGCCATTGAATCCTTCAATAAATCATTAGACATGCGTTTAAGCATACTAGAAGAAAATTTCTTTGGTACACTTATACAAACGTAATGTTATCAATGTTAAAAGTGATGCAATGGAATGCAAACGGTCTACTGAGGCATACAAACGAATTAGAATTCTTATTAATAGAAAAAAATATCGACGTGTGTCTTATAAGCGAAACACACTTTGTCAAAGACTCCTACCTAAAGTTAAAAAATTATGATATATACCACACAGTTCACCCCAGTAATAACTCAAGAGGAGGGAGCGCGGTCATTGTTAAAAGCTCGATCGAGCATTGGCTCGAAAATAAGATAGGTGTACAGGAATTTCAAGCTACAACGGTTACAATTATAGTAGACAAATCTCCGTTATCTATAACATCTGTATATAGTCCACCGAGGCACAACATAAAATCCAAACAGTATGAAGAACTTATTAACGCACACAAACATAAGTTTATGATGGGAGGTGACTTCAATGCGAAGAATATCCAGTGGGGCTCTAGACTAACTACGCCTAAGGGCAAAGAACTCTACCGTGCACTGCAGCATACGGGTTGTGCAGTAATTTCAACTGGCAAACCTACTTATTGGCCCACAGATATCTCGAAAATTCCTGACGTGATCGATTTTTTTGTAACTAGAAAAATCGAACGAACCAAACTTATAATAGAAGAAGGTCATGAACTAAGTTCTGATCACTCTCCGATTTATCTGACGTATTCGAGCCAACCTAATGTTAAACAATCCTGCGCCGTCTTAACTAATAAGTATACAGACTGGGACTATTTTAAACATCTCATTACGAACTCAGTTAAGCATTCACCCATTAATAGCAAGGAAGACATCGAAGAAGAAGTAGACGTTTTCACAAAAATAATTCAATTAGCTGCTTGGAATAGTACACCGAAGGTAATTATCCCCCAAGGTGCAACGGCATACCCCCAATATATTTTAAATAAAATAAAAGAGAAAAGAAAATTAAGGAAAAAATGGCAAATAACACGATCGCCACGGGACAAAAGAAGGTTAAACTGTGCTACAAAAAACCTGAGCAGATTGACAAAAAAGCACAACAATCAAACCTTTCACAATTACTTGGCAAATTTAAATCCAACCATCTATTCTAATTACTCCCTATGGAAAGCTGCAAAGAATAAACATAGACCAACACAACAAAAAGTTGCAATTTTAAATCATAACGGCCAATGGGCAAAAAGCGATATCGAAAAAGCAAATACATTCGCCCACGTTTTAAGATCTACCTTTTCAAATCCGTCACCAATAATTACCAACAATAACAATAATTCTTATCGAGATACTTCCTTTGAACCATTTGAAAAAATTACAATTAAAGAAGTATGGAATGCAGTGCAACAATTAAAAAACAAAAAGTCTGGAGGATTCGATCTTATAAAAGGAGATGTCTTAAAACAATTACCTTACCATGGCTTTGTTAGATTAACGACTATTATGAATGCTGTTTTAACACATAAATACATACCAACCTGTTGGAAAGTTGCCGAAATAGTGATGGTACAAAAGCCAGGGAAAAATCCGCATGACCCCAAATCATACAGACCAATATCTCTTCTTCCGGTAATTGGAAAACTTTTCGAAAAGCTTTTCTGCAAAAGGCTGGAGTCAATTGTCTCGACAAGGCATATAATACCCAATCACCAATTTGGATTCCGAAAGAAGCACTCTACTATTGAACAGGTTCACAGAGTTACCGATACCATTGAAAAGGCATTCGAAAATAAGAAGGTTTGTTCAGCTGTATTTTTAGATATCTCTCAAGCGTTTGACGGCGTCTGGCATAATGGACTTATAAACAAACTCAGAATGCTGCTTCCTGAAAATTATAGCGATATCCTCACATCGTATCTGAGAGATCGATACTACAGGGTACGGTACGAAAATGAATATTCCGAACTGCACCCCATACTCTCAGGAGTCCCACAGGGCAGTATCCTAGGCCCTATTTTATATCTTATCTATACTTATGATATGCCTCTAAACGAAAACTGTTTCATAGGAACTTTTGCTGATGATACGGTCTTGATGTCTTCAGGTTCAAGCTCAAAAGAATCAATAACTTGCTTGCAATCTGCCTTAAACAATATATCTAATTGGACCAAAGAGTGGGGACTAAAACTAAATAGTAATAAATCAGTTCACGTGGATTTTTCCAAGGTACACACTAGAAATACACCATTATACTTAAACTCTGAGCAAATACCAGTAGCAAACTCCGCAAAGTACTTAGGATTTACCCTAGATTCAAAGTTAACATGGAAAGATCATATTAATAAAAAGAGGGATGAGCTAGATATAAAATACCGTAACTTAAGCTGGCTAATTGGAAGAAACTCAGTCTTATCAACGGACAACAAACTTCTGATCTACAAACAGACGCTAAAACCTCTGTGGCAATATGGCATACAACTTTGGGGATGTGCTTCAAACAGTAATATAGAAAAAATACAAAGGTTCCAAAATAAAGCAATGAGATCAGCTGTCAATGCACCATGGTTTGTCCGAAATAGTGACTTACATCGAGATCTTAAAATGAAAACTGTAAAAGAGGAAATCTCTAACCATGCTCAGAAACATGCAATGCGGCTCCAGCAACATACTAACCCTGAGGCCCTAAAGCTGCTCGATTATTCGAATCAATTCAGAAGACTGCAACGATTCAAACCCCATGATTTGTTAACACGCTTCACAGGATAGAAGATAGATAGCATATTACGTAATAGAAATAAATTATCTTAATTCAAATATTTTGTATTAGGTTAATCTAATTACCCAATTATTTTTTAGTACGTCTGCATCAAAACTACTAGTTAGTCACTTTGTAATTAGAGACTAGTTGTAGTATTACTTTAAGCATGATACCTATTCAATAAATTTGCTTAAAAAAAAAAAAAAAAAAAAAAAAAAAAAAAAAAAAAAAAAAAATATAGGAAATTGACCTTCAAATTATGCATAATTCAAAAATTTTGCATCAATTTCTTAGGAAAACATTCTCAAGCGTTCTAAAGTGAAAAGCTAACAACGTTTTATCGTAATGCGCGGCAACGATTGTTTATAACTCATCTTCCTTTATTTGTGCTCTGTTCTTTTTATACCCACCACCGAAGGATGGGGGTATATTCAATTTGTCATTCCGTTTGCAACACATCGAAATATCCATTTCCGACCCTATAAAGTATATATATTCTTGATCAGCGTAAAAATCTAAGACGATCTAGCCATGTCCGTCCGTCTGTCCGTCTGTCTGTTGAAATCACGCTACAGTCTTTAAAAATAGAGATATTGAGCTGAAATTTTACACAGATTCTTTTTTTGTCCATAAGCAGGTTAAGTTCGAAGATGGGCTATATCGGACTATATCTTGATATAGCCCCCATATAGACCGATCCGCCGATTTAGGGTCTTAGGCCCATAAAAGCCACATTTATTATCCGATTTTGTTGAAATTTGGGACAGTGAGTTGTGTTAGGCCCTTCGACATCCTTTGTCAATTTGGCTTAGATCGGTCCAGATTTGGATATAGCTGCCATATAGACCGATCCTCCGATTTAGGGTTTAAGGCCCATAAAAGCCACATTTATGGTCCGATTTCGCTGAAATTTTAGACAGTGAGTTTTCTTAGGCCCTTTGACATGTTTCTTTAATTTGGTCCAGATCGGTTCAGATTTGGATATAGCTGCCATATAGACCGATCCTCCGGTTTAGGGTCTTAGGCCTACAAAAGCCACATTTATTATCCGATTTTGATGAAATTCGGGGCAGTGAATTGTGTAAGGCCCATCCACATCCTTCGTTAATTTGGCTCAGATCGGTCCAGATTTGGATATAGCAGCCATATAGATCGATCCTCCGATTTATGGTGTAAGGCCCATAATAGCCACATTCATCATCCGATTTTACTGAAATTTGGGACAGTGAGATGTGTTAGGCCCTTTGACATATTTTTTCAATTTGGTCCAGATCGGTTCAAATTTGGATATAGCTGCCATATAGACCGATTTCTTGATTTATGGTTTTGGGCCCATAAAATGCTCATTTATTGCCCAATGTCCCCGAAATTTGGAACAGTGAGTTAAGATAAGCCCCTTGATATACTTCTGCAATATCGCACAGATCGGTCCAGATTTGGATATAGCTGCCATATAGACCGATATCGAGGTTTCAGGTTTTGGGGCGATAAAAGACGCATTCATTGTCCGATGTCGCTGAAATTTGAGACAGTGAGTTTGGTTAGGCTCTTCGACGTCCTTCTTAAATTTTGCCCACATCGGTCCAGATTTGAATATAGCTGCCATATAGACCGATCTCTGGATTTAAGGTTTAGGGCCCATAAAAGAGGCATTTATTGTCCGATTTCGCCGAAATTTGGGACAGTGCTTAGTGTTAGGCTCTTCGACATGTTTATGCAACTTGGCCCAAATCGGTCCAGATTTGGATATAGCTGCCATGTAGACCGATATCTCGATTTAAAGTCTTGGCCCCATAAAAGGCGCATTTATAATCCGATTTCACTGAAATTTGACACAGTGACTTATGTTCGGCTTTTCGACATCCGTGTCGTATATAGTTCAGATCGGTATGAGGTATATGAGTATAAGGTATGAAATTTTCACCGAATTTTGATGAAAGGTGGTTTACATATATACCCGAGGTGGTGGGTATCCAAAGTTCGGCCCGGCCGAACTTAACGCCTTTTTACTTGTTTGCTTTTTCACTCCTTTCGCCTTCACTCGATAATGGTGGGGATGAGTGCAAGAATGTTGGTGTTATAGCACTGTAAATTGCGCTGGTTGTAAATGTTGCAAATTTCTGGCGAATTTCTCATTTCTCCTTTGCCTTCTTCAAGGGGGGCTTTCATTGCTTTGCTAAGCTGTAATATATTCTGAAAGTGTTTGTCTTATTTTTTAAACAATGTTATCTTTTGAGTTTGTATTTCTTTCAAATGTTGTCTGCTTCCTTTGCACACAAGACGATGCTAGCCTTTCAGGGAGTGGAAAACAATCCTTCCAAGTACTTGGAGATATTTTGAAATAACGCAATAATTGGAATTAACACGAATTGCTATATTAAGAGTCGAAAGAGACTTAAACTTGTAACTGAATTTATAAAATGCAGACAATCGTTGGAAACCAGACTGAAATGCAAGAGGTTTTCGATCGAATTCCTGAGACGACTTTTGAGCTTGTGTTTATATTGGTAAGATGGTAATGGAAATCATTAATGTAGATATCCGATTTGGTCTGGTATTACAGCGATTATAAAGGGTGAATTTTTAAGAGCTGTAGGAAAGTTAAGAAAAAAAAATGCAGTAAGGAAAGGCTAAAGTCGGGCGGAGCCGACTATATTAGTACCCTACACCTACCCTATAATCATAAATTCGGGCAATATATGAATATTTATGTATATGAGAGCAATATCTAAATCTGAACCCACTTTAAACCAGACCGTTAGAAAATTGTTTGTTATTATGGCCATATAAGTGCAAATCCGGCGATAAATGTGTATGAGTCCTACATCCAAATTTATACCGATTTTGATCAAATCTTGCTGATATGTTAAGATCAGCAACAAATCGGATGTAGATCGGTTAAAAATTGTAGTTACTTTGGTCATTTAAGTGCAAATAGGGTCATACATATATCTGGGAGCTATATCCAAAGCTGAACCGGTTTTATATCCAAAGCTTAACCGGTAGCTGAAACAATTCGTGCCAAATTTTGTGCAGATCGGTTGAAAATTGTAGCTACTACGGCCATTTAAGTGCAAATCGGGGGATACATATGTATGGGAGCTATATCTAAATCTGAACCGATTTTGATGAAATCTTGTAAGTATGTTAGGATCAGTAACAAAACAATTCGTTCTAAATTTTGTGCAGATCGGTTGAAAATTGTCGCTACTATGTCATACTATGCCACAATGTCCAGAGGCATAAGATGTAGCATTAACTTCAGTGCATCAGATGGTGTCGTCCTCAGTGCGGCTGTGATGCACAAACAAGCCATCCTTTAGATCCGGTTAAGTATTGAGCAGTAGGTGGATTTTTGAAGCGCTGTCCACCAGACCACAACACCATATAGCATAACAGGTCTGACAACTGCAGTATGTACTCAATGCATGACGTGCGGTCTAAACCCCCAACTTTTGCCAATGGCTCTCTTGCAGGTGTATAGGGAAAGAGTTGTCTTTATTGCCTTTTCCAAATTGTTGGAGTTCAATTTCTCTGTCTAGCAAAGCACCCTGGTGTTTTGCGCTTTCCGTACATGACTCTTGCAATGCTTCTGGCTGATTTTCACTCCACAATCGACAATTCTGCTTGGTTACGAACTCATTGAGCCAAAAATGAGCTTCTTCGCTGAATGGAAGAAGCGCGCGATAAACTTTCTTAAACGAGCAAGAAGAAGCGCATAAACAAATTCTTTATTGTCGGTAAATTCTAAGTTTATGCAACTATGAACGTGCCCGGCCGTCTGCCTGTAGGTAGGTCTTTCTGTCTATATTTGTGTCTGTCCCTCTGTGTTTCCATCCATCTCTCCATCCGTCTTGCCATCCGTCTTTTCATCCGTCTGTCTGTCCGTCCGTCGGTCTGTCTGTCTGTTCGTCCGTCCGTCCGTCCGTCCGTCTGTCCGTCCGTCCGTCCGTCCGTCTGTCTGTCTGTCCGTCTGTCTGCCCGTCTGTCTGTCTATCTGTCCGCCCGTCCGTCCGTCCGTCTGTCCGTCCGTCCGTCCGTCCGTCCGTCCGTCTGTCTGTCTGTCCGTCCGTCTGTCTGTCTGTCCGTCTGCCTGCCTGTCTATCCGTCCTTCTGTCCGTCCATCTGTTCGACCGTGTGTCTTTTCGCGTTACAGCCGGACATCTTTGGATATAGTAGTTGCCTCATTGGAGGCCACCGTAGAGCAGAGGTTAGCATGTCCGCCTATGACGCTGAACGCCTGGGTTCGAATCCTGGCGAGATAATCAGAAAAAATTTTCAGCGGTGGTTTTCCCCTCCTAATGCTGGCGACATTTGTGAGGTACTTGCCATGTAAAACTTCTCTCCAAAGAGGTGTCGCAATGCGGCTCGTCGTTCGGACTCGGCTATAAAAAGGAGATCCCTTATCATTGAGCTTTAACTTGAATCGGACTGCACTCATTGATATGTGAGAAGTTTGCCCCTGTTCCTTAGTGGAATGTTCATGGGAAAAATTTGCATTTGCAAAGTTGCCACATAGACTAATCTCCCGATATAGGGTCTTTAGCCCACAAAAGTCCCATTTACATCAAATTTGGAATGTTTATTTGCCATAGACCCCTCAAAATTTTCACTATACATTGACCCCTGTCAAATAGTCAGCGATTTGCTTAACCCATTCATACTAACTAAGACTTATTCCCATTTTTCAACGAATGCCCTCACTTAAAAGTCCAACATCTGCTGTCACAGCTCACCGGTATGGCTACAACAACTTAAATGAGGTCGATGAGAAGTACCATTGTCAGCTGCATTCTTGCAACAAATGGCAACTGTACAGATGCTGTGAAATTATAGTTGGTAATTTAATTAAATCCCCACTTTTCGCACAAACAAATCTGTATTTTTATGCATTCACTTGAAAAGGGAGCATGCAGCTGATGCAAATTGTAAACCTGCAGGTCTATAAAAGTGGCTTTCACAATAGTTTTAAGAGCTGCTGACTAAAGACTTGCCACAAAGTAAGTTGTGAAAGTTGTTGTGATAAAGAAAATGAGGCTACAATTACAGCAGCATTATTTATAAAGCTTTCCACTGTGTTGTTGCTGCTGGTGTGCTGAACCAATGCATGGGGGCAGAAAGTTAAGAAGATACAACTTAAGCCTCAAAAGAACTGCAAAGTAGGGTTATGACAAAGAAAATAACTGGTATTTCAACATGTCGGCAAGGGATGGTTTCATCGGTTTAATAATCAGCACCAGGATATAATAATTTCCTTTATAGGGCAGGTGGAAAAATAAGTTAAGTGAGGGAAAAGTTGGGCGATACACACCTTATAATACCAGATATATATCCTACAAGTGTAAATTGGACTTCATTATAAGTATAGACGCTTTATCATATTATCCGCTCCCTCTTTTCAATCTAACCCTGCTCAACGTTATCTTATTTACTTTCTCCCATATATCACATTGACTTTAAGGTATAACCTTCCACACAGTACTCCCGAAACTATCTTGAATGCGATGGAGAGAAGAATTATTCCTCTGTAAATGGCACATTCCGTCTTGTCTCCTTTCTTGTGTACGAAACATAATATACTGAGGTTCCAATCATCGCGTATGCTTTCTTCTAGACAGATCGGTCAAAGAGCTGATGCATACGCCTTATCAGTGTGTTACCTCCAGTTTTAATAGTTCAGCAGGCAAGCCGTCGGCTCCTGCTGCATTGTTGTTCTTCAGTTGGGTTACTGCTGCTTGAACCTCATTCTGACTAGGAGGTAAACATTCTGTACCATTACCAGGGATTAGTTCTTCTATCTGAAACCTCTTGATATCTGACCTAATTATGGTTCAGATCGGACTATATATCGATATAGCTGCCATATAGACCGATCTGCCGATTAAGGGTCTGAAGCCCATTAAAGCAATATTTTTTATCCAATTTCGCTGAAATTTGAAAAGGTGAGTAGTTTTAGGCCTACCAACATCTGACCCAAATATAATTCAGATCGGCTTATATTTAGGTACAGCTGCCATATAGACCGATTCCCAGATAAGATGTCTAAAGCCCATAAAAGCTTTATTTTTAACCGATTTCGCTAAAATTTGAAAAAAGTAGTAGTTTTACGTCTCTTCATATAGAACCCCAATATGGTTCAGATCGGACTATATTTAGGTATAGCTGCCATATAGATCGGTCTCCGCATTAAGGGTCTGAAGCCCATAAAAGCTTTATTTTTTACCGTTTTCGCTGAAATTTGAGACAGTAAGTAGTTTTACACCTCCTAACACAGGACTTAAATATGGTTCAGATCGGACTATATTTAGATATAGATGCCATATAGACCGATATGCCGTTTAAGGGTCCAAAGCTCATAAAAGCTTTATTTATTACCCGATTTTGTTTAAAATTTAAATACAAAATTCAACAGTGACTTACATTTATAAGACCACTCAATGTCTGTGCCGAATTTGGTAGTTTAAGTTATCCAATTGTTATCGGATACCAGAGGTGGTGGGAATCCAAGGTTCAGCCCGGCCGAACTTAATGCCTTTTGACTTGTTTTCTTCTTCGTTTTTTCAAAGTATTCCTTTATGTTTTCCGGGTGATTTGCTACTAGCCCGACTCCCCAATCTATCTTTTTATACCCACCACCGA